>NW_020212493.1:41941-51240 GCF_003070985.1 Temnothorax curvispinosus
TGGTACCGCATTGAAACCTTTTGGTAGTTTCGCGTTTTAAAAAGAAAAAATTAATTGTCAACAAATTTTTAACCTTCTTTAGCGCCTACACTTTGACTGTTGGGAATTTTAAATTCCTTTTTTACCAATCGTTTAGTGGTTGATTGGTAATGTTAAGAGCTGTAAGTTATTGAAAATTTTATTTTAACATTCCAGTTATGTATAATGACGATTGCACACATTGTGGGCATTCAGGAGCGCATACGTATGTACACGCACTAGGCTCTGGGGTCACATGCGCATGCTCTAGGGCTTAAGCGGGGAGCACACACTTCTGCACAACGCATAATGCGTAAGCATAAGGAAATTGATTGGTCCATACACATGTGCATAAGAAAATAGACCAATCAATTTTCTTATGCTTACGCATTATGCGTTGTGCAGAAGTGTGTGCTCCCCGCATAAAGAAACGGATTGGTCTATTTCCTTATGCACATGCATATGGACCAATCAATTTTCTCATGCTTATGTTTATGCGCTATGCAAGTTTGTCTGGATTGACCTTAAAGGCCATCGCACACAAAATTGCATAGGCTGCATAAGCATAGCATAAGACCGCTGGATCAATGAGCATCCAGCATAAAGTCGCCATATTGATTTACATAAAATGCTCATTGGTCCAGCGGTCTTAAGCCCCTTGCACAATGCCAGGCAACAGGCAATAAGAACAGGAAATAACAAAAAAATCGTTAATTACAACCTAAAAAATTCAAATGCTATGATTGGTTGGCAATAGGCAATAGGCACAGAATTTCCAACGTGACGGAAACTCTGTGTCTATTGCCTGTGTCACTGTTTATTCTGCATTTATACATGATTTCTGATTTCTATTCCCTGTTCCTATTGCCTGTTGCCTGGCATTGTGCAAGGGGCTTTATGCTATGCTTATGCAGCCTGTGCAATTTTGTGTGCGATGGCTTTTAAGGTCAATCCAGAATGCATAGTGCATAAACATAAGCATGAGATAATTGATTGGTCCATATGCATGTGCATAAGGAAATAGACCAATCAATTTTCTTATGCTTACGCATTATGCGTTGTGCAGAAGTGTGTGCGCCCCGCTTAAGCCCTAGAGCATGCGCATGTGACCCCAGAGCCTAGTGCGTGTACATACGTATGCGCTCCTAAATGCCCACAATGTGTGCAATCGTCACTATACATAACTGGAATGTTAAAATAAAATTTTCAATAACTTACAGCTCTTAACATTACCAATCAACCACTAAACGATTGATAAAAAAAGAATTTCAAATTCCCAACAGTCAAAGTGTAGGCGCTAAAGAAGGTTAAAAATTTGTTGACAATTAATTCTTTCTTTTTAAAACGCGAAACTACCAAAAGGTTTCAATGCGGTACCAAACATTGCCAATCGATTAAAAAAAAAAATTATCACAGTCAAAGTGGGAGGGCTAAGAGAAGATCAAAAATTTGTTTTTTCAATTTTTTAAAGAAACGCGCAACCACCAAAAGTTTTTAATGCGGTACCAAACATTGCCAATCAATCGCCAATCAATTAAAAAAAAAAACTATCACAGTCAAAGTGGGAGGGGCTAAAAGAAGATCAAAAATTTATTTTTGATTTCCTAGAAAAACGAGAAACTACCGAACGTTTTGAATACGGTACCAAATATTACCAATCAACCACCAAACAATTGGTAAAAAAAAATATATCAATAATCCACTTGGGGAGGCTAACTTTGTTGAGGTCATCAGCATCTAAGACCAGTTCTTCTAATATGTCATCTAGAGTGTCAGAAGACACCAACGGGAGCTGACAGTTAGGAACTGGAGTTTGCTTTTTAGCAATACCAAACTTGATGCACAATTCCAAAGTTGATTTGAACGCAGCTTCCACATTAGCCTCAATTTTATAATCCTCGGGCAAAACAAGAATGGTCTGTTGTTCAGGTGCAGACGAGCAATATTGTTTCTTCAGTCTAGGAAAATGGATGGTGTCCTTCAAATTAATAAAGGTGTCACCCAGAAAATCAACTCGTCTAATACGGTGTTGCATCTCAAGCATGCTGAACACAACTATTGAGCTTTGTATAGCTGACATTGCTCGCAACCGGCGAAAGCAATCTTCACACTGCTGCACTGCTGGCCTCCACAGAGACACGGTAAGAAGATGTCTGCTTCTTTTGCTTCTCTCCGTTTGCGAATAAGCTTGATGAGTCCATGGCCATTCAGTTCGATATATATGTATGCATTACAAGTGATAAAATTATGACCAAGAGAATAACCATCAGTTCAAGTATCCACTTTCTCCAAAGTCTTAACAAAAAAACCATTTCCAAATCAAAAACACTCTTTCTAATGGTAGCAGCTGATGATCAAGAAAAACACTTGTTACTTCTCGCATCATGTCAAGATAAAATGCTGTGGCTTCGCTGCCTGGGAC
Organism: Temnothorax curvispinosus; assembly: GCF_003070985.1. Lineage (NCBI taxonomy): Eukaryota > Metazoa > Arthropoda > Insecta > Hymenoptera > Formicidae > Temnothorax > Temnothorax curvispinosus. The sequence goes on from NW_020212493.1 coordinate 44,382, forward strand.
TGTCTCTCTCAGAAGCTGCGTTACTTTAGAGTCACACAACTTTTGGGCCGCTCTAAAATTTATCTTGTCTTTTGAGTCAAGGATACTCTTGGTAAGCTGATGTTGATTCTTTGACACTTCATTAAGTAAGGCCACCAAGTGCCCTTTAGATGCTACATGGTTCTTACCAAAGGGAATAATTTCAGAAGGCTTGAGTAATTTTTATTTAAGTTTCACAAGTAAGTGAATGGTATCTTGAATCATAACTGAATCATTAATTAATAGAGAAGAATGAAACCATGGCCATTTAGATGGGCCAGCAAGTGAAAATGTTCTCATAAACATGGCTTTTAAAAGTTTGCCATCTCCATCTGCAAAAAAACCATCAATTTCAAGACCTGCCTCTAAAAATGCTTTTTCCATCCAGTGCCACCGTTGTAATATACATCAGTGTGCTGAAATTTGTTGTCAGTGCCGTACAATGCCACACAAAATGCTGGTGATTTTGCATCTAATAGCTGTGTCATAATAGCATATGCATTTTTGCTGACTACATTTTCTTGAAAATAAGACTGAATTTCAGTAGCAGAAGTGGCTGGAAAACTATTCGACACAGGCAAGCCATTTTTCAGTTTGGGAACAAACCCAACAAGTTGATTTGTTTTGATGTCGTACTGCACCCTTCCATTGACACTCGTCCCATCTTCACTTACATGCACTTTTATTGTTTTAATACCCATTGTTGAGTCCATGCGGTGCTTCAGCTGACTGATTCTGAAGACACCCTCCTGAATAAGATCACTTGCAGTCAGACATCTTCTTGCGGATGTAATGGATGGGAAATGTAAGTTCTTCTGTAATATTTCATACAGTTGAGGTCCACCAAGAGTGAAACACAAGGTAGCAAATTCTTTTATAGTAGAGTTGTACCTCAGGCCACCTGGTTTTCTTCCTGCATTTGATTTGGCACATTCTTACATTAGTTTTAGAAGCTGAGAAATGTCATCAGTGGCATAGTCACAATTCTTTGGAATATTCTTGTTCAGGGACAGGACAACATTTTTCAACTGTTTGTTTTCTGTGAGGATGAGCTCCATTTGATTTAATATTGGGAAAAATTCTTCAGTCTTGTGGCAGGAATCAGCAGCTTTAGTAAGCTTTAGCTGATTCCTAGCTGTCCTGCTGTACTGAGACCAATCTCTTTTTCTATGGGCGGAGAGGGTGGTCGATTCTTCCCCACCTTCTAAACAAAATCCTGGTCCGAAGAAAAGTTCCCACTTTTAGATTGGATTTTGGCGGGGATAACTCCAATATCATATGCTGTTGGGTTTGTATTAGTCTCCTTTCCACCATCAACACTGCTTCCCTCAGAATCTGTTGTGCTACTTTTAAACATTGTGCTCGAAGTTTTTTGCCCCGGATCAGTTTGTTTCCTCTTTTTTTTTGGTGCACATTTTCTACATGCCTGTAGAAATTTGAGGGACTCCACCGTGTACCAATTTTGCTAATTTTAAAATTTTGAGAGCATACCACACATGTTACACTAGCTATAAGGCCCCCCAAGGAATTTTTCACCACTCTGGGAACAATTGTAGGAGAATCATAATTTATTTCACTCTCTTTATTCACATTTAGAAGATTTGAAGCATTTTTTTCAAACCATTTTTGGATGTTATTTGTCAAAATTTCTGTTTCTGTCAAAATATTGTCAGAATCATTTGAGCTGCTGTCAGAAGGCTTAGACTTCTTGGTAGCAGCTAATTTAGATGGCGCAAAACATTTTTTAAAAATAGATGCCACTTGAGTTTTCTTTTTGTTAGCTTCTTCCAGGAGATTACGAGCTACAGCAGATGCTTCTAATATGGTATTCCGTTGTCCTCCTAAAATTTCATACTTTTCTGGAAGAAATGAAAATAATGGTCCGTAATACTTCTCCAGTTCTTTCTGCTTTAAGTCTTCAGAAAGGTTAACAAATTTTTTTTCCAGTATCTTGTGCAGCTTTGTGCGCATAAATTGTTCAACCTGCTTCATGTCCTCATCACAGAAGCTCTGCAGTGAGCGAACATTGTCATATCCCATAGTGGTTAATATTTCCTTCAATGGGTCTTGGAGTTGAAGAGTGTGAGATGAGGATTCTTCAAGAATGTCCCAAAAGAAATCCCCACGTACCTGTGAAAACAAACAATACAAATACAAATAAAGAAATTGAAAGGACTACAACTACAAAATAATAAAGCTAGATTTTGTGCAAGATACTGCTATTCATAAATACTAACTTTTTCAATATCAATCTCTGCAGATGATTGAGTTGTAGTGTTGTTATTAGGTTCATTATTTAACACTTCGCCAGTATCTTTAGGATCATTTAAGACTCCGCCTTCTTTTTTCTCATTGGTGTGGTTGTTTGTAGTTTTAGTCTTATCTGTCGGGACACCCCCATCGTCGTTCTCCATTTTTGTGGTCTTACAGACACTGCCAAGAAGAAAAAAAATTTGATTAATAAATTGACAAGCTTACAAAGGGAAACAAAAGTCTACATTATGTATATTTATAGTTTTAGTCAGCCAATGTTTAAGATTCTTGTCTAAACTTGTCAAACAATGATTCTAAACTTGTCAAACAATGAAGTAATACTTTTCATAAAAACCTTGTTTCATTTGATTTACTTGGAAATGGGTATCAAGGAAATGTTTCCTAAACAAACCTCCCAGAACTACCGCCGGCTCAAGGCTGTAAGGCTATAAAGGCTGCAAGCATGGAAAAACACAAACGTTATGAGTATTAAAGACATACGAATTGTGAAACACCTTGTCAGTGCCAAACAAATTATACACTAAGTTCTGAGTCACAACTAATTTACAAACAAATTATACGCAAAGTTATGAGTCACTGGCAACTTATAAGCTTGACAAACATTCTACAAGGTGTTCTATGGTTTTAAGGTTAGGGGAGACTTTCTGGAGAACATCATAACACGTCTGCGCGCTTGAGGTTAGAAAAAAAATGGTAGCAGTACTGCAGGTAAATGAAAGGCGCTGTTACTTTGCAAAACCAAGCCGTTTCGCGGTTAAAAGTAGTTATTTTATCACAAATAGCAAACTGTGCGAGCCCGCCCTTCCCCCGCCTGTGCCTGTTTAGAAGCAAAACACCCACCCCTTGCGTCCGCGATGACAGGTTTACAAGCAGATCAAGCGTAATGCACTTTAGTAAACTGTTCTTCCTACATGAAAAGCCAAAATAGAACTAAATTCAATAGATTCTTACCTAAAACAATGCGCTGCCTGTGCTCGTGCTCTGCCGACGTCCACTCGTCCAGTGGTGCACGTGAGAGGCGCTCTCTTGGTACTGGCGCCGCCCGGCGCCGCCCGTAATAGCGACAGTGTGATTACACTCATTTTAACGCGTGTTTACACATCATGTCGTGAGATTGCATTGGATTACAAGCATAGAGATATAAGAATAGAGTGCGCGAGTCATATGCTAGCACGTAAGAGGCTGCAATATAGGAATAGAAAAAGAACACTGCATATAGGCCCTTTCTGTCTTTGTCTACGCGCGCATGCGAAACAAAGACAGAAGGGACCCATGCGCAGCTTTCTCTTTCTATTCTGCGCAGCTTTATCTTTCTATTCCTATATCGCTTTTTCAGCTCGCTCGCGCACTTTATTCTTATATCTCTATGATTACGCGGGATTACGCGGGATTACGCGGAATCACTTGAGATTACTCGGGATAACACGAAATTTCGTGAAATTACGTGGGACTACAAATGTAGTCCCGCGTCCGTGTACACAGGATTACAGGAGTAGTGGCCTCCTCGGTTTATTTTTACATTGTCGTGCCCTAAGGCGGGTAAACGGGACCAATGGGGGTGCTATGGCACCCCGATCCTGTCAGCTTGGGCTGATCTAATCCGAGTGGATCACGCTCGCTACAGGATACCCTGCTACCTGGGGAACACCGCAGGTACAATAGTGAGTCATAAGGGCGTTACGGGAAACCGTGTCTGCCAGTAGTGAGAGGTGTCGCCTATACCGGGAGTGCGTAATCTTCGGGTATGTATCTCTGTAATGGGCAAATCCACGGTGGCGGGTTCCGTTACTGCTGTGTAAGAGAGTACTGGTAACGTCGGTCGCATTCCGACCACGGGGAGGATTCTGGGGGGCTAACCGCCCCCCAGACCCCCCGGTGCGGTCGTAACTATGACTCTCTTAACGGTAGCCAAATGCCTCGTCATCTAATTAGTGACGCGCATGAATAAATTAACGAGATTCCCACTGTCCCTATCTACTATCTAGCGAAACCACTGCCAAGGGAACGGGCTTGGAAAAATTAGCGGGGAAAGAAGACCCTGTTGAGCTTGACTCTAGTCTGGCACATTCTCTAGTCTCGTTTATCGTCATTAGAATTAAGCTGTCTTCGTTTATCGTTTACTTAAATGTAATATTAAAAATTAAATATCGCAAAGATCTAAACGATTAAATATTGTTGGCAAAGAAAAGATACGCGATCGTGAGCAAGAACGGGGGCCGGGAGTCGGGAGCGAGAACGCGAACGAGGGAGAAAGACCGCGCGAACGAGAAGACGCGCGCGACCGGGAGACGGGGGAAACATCCACGAGGAGGAGATAACGCGAGCGTGCCGTGTGACGTCACGCGGACCAGCGCGGCCGTTGCACGCAGACTCCGCGGCGCGGCGAAACGCGAACGCGGGTCCCCTCGCCCCGCGGCGCCCGAAAACGCGGCGTCGGTAAACGCGGGTCCCCCTCCCCCTCTCCGCGGTACACCCCCGCCCGCGGCGCCGGAAAACGCGGTACCCCCCTTCCCTTCTCCCGCGACACCCGAAAACGCGGTTCCCCCTTTCCCCTCCCCGCGACGCCCGAAAACGCGGTTCCCCCCTCCCCCTCCCCCGCGACGCCCGAAAACGCGGTCCCTCCCGCGGGGTACCCCCGCCTCTCACCCCTTTCAGATCCCACGGTGTGAGTTATAATGCCCATGGCTTACCTACCAATATTAATTAATATTAATATTAATATTGGATCCGCCATTTTGAATTTTAAAAATCCGAATACGGATTCGTAATCAGCGACCTAAAAAACCCCCGGATGCAAAGTTTCACGGAAATTATTTAAATTTTTTATTTTACGTCCGCCATATTGGATCCGCCATTCTGAATTTTAAAAATCCGAATACGGATTCGTAATCAGCGACCCAAAAAACTCCTGGATGCAAAGTTTCACGGAAATTATTTAAATTTTTGATTTTACGTCCGCCATATTGGATCTGCCATTTTGAATTTTAAAAATTCGAAAACAAATTCAATATGTAATCAGCGCCCCAAAAAATCCCCGGATGCAAAGTTTTATTAAAATTGGTAAAAATGAATAATTCGTGACTCTAAAGCTTATTAAAAAACTGGAGGGTGATGGAGCAATTCTGACTTCATATTCGTTTTCAGCGGCTCAAAATACGTAGGAATAGCATAGTCAGATTTCCAGCACAACCTACTTTTTTTGTGGGCTTGTAAATTATTAATTAATTCCTGTCGGGATTAATAGTCTACACATACTATATAGATAGAAATTATATATCTACAAATATTATCTCTCACAGTTATTTATATTTTTATTACACATTATTATGTTTAAGCATAGGCTTTGTTTTGTATTAGCTACCAAAAATGCTAGATAGCATTTAACGTTAGCGTAGATAAGGAGAAACATAAAACCGCTATGACTGATCTGCTTGTGCTTGCACGTGACGAAGCTATTGTCGAGAAGATATTTAAGAAAAAAGGTGTATCAAAAATCGTACAACTTGTAAAAGTATAGAAGAGAATGAGAAAGTGAGCTGTAGCGCGATTTGTATTGTGGGCGAATTATGCAAAAACAATATTAATCAAACCGAGTACGTTGTAAAATATGCTGGATTGTTTTGGTGTTTGGATATTATAATGAACAGCACATCTACAGAAAGAATCAACACATCTCAATATTGTTTAAATATTATCGTCTAGAATATAGTTAGCATACATTTGTATTTCAGTAATTAATCTATTGTGTAATTCTGTTTCAGACTATATTGATGAACACTTACAGCGGTATGAATGATAAACCCGATTCAAAACCCAACGAGGCGTTGTGCATGGTGCATAAAAAAGAAATTGACACAATTCTGTCGTGCTTGTTGAATGCGAGTAGAACGATAACATCAGCCTTTGCTAGAGACGCATTAATAGAATTCATTACGCGTAACATTCATTACACATCGGTCATTATTCATTACACTGCGTTAAACTGGGCCGAACGATTGGTTGAGCTTCGCGGTTTGCAAAAATTAATGGAAGTGGCCAGTGAAATGGTAGAATTTAAAAATAAATACTCGATCGACATTACATCTTTCACGCAAACTCTAATCAGTATATGTTTAGCAAAAATATCTATACTATTATTATAAAGAGACAGAGTTTGTCGGTTTGATTGTACGTCCTCGATGATCTCGGAAACCAATGGACCGATTTTGAAAGTATTGTATATGAAGTACGGGTAGAATATTTCCCGGGGAGTGTCATGATGTGTATAGTTTTTTGTTACAGATCTTCTGAAAAGCGATTTTTCTAATTTTTTCAATTTTTCGGGAAATAATTGACCGAATCTCAAAGAATTACATATGAAATAAGAGCAGAATTTTTCGGAGAGTGATATAAAGTGTATAATTTTTTGTTACCGATTTTTTTGGAAGCCGGTAAAAAAATTTTTTCAATTTTTTGAGAATTAATTGACCGAATCTCAAAGAATTGTATATGAAACAAGGGTAGAATTTCGTTAATAGACCGAATTTTTAAGTAATGTAACGATCTATCGCTTTTGTTGAAACAGGTT
>NW_020212493.1:51250-67419 GCF_003070985.1 Temnothorax curvispinosus
TCTATCGCTTTTGTTGAAACAGGTTTAAAAATTTTAATAATTTAATTCTATATTAATCTATCGATTTATCGATTTAGTTGAAACCGGTACAAAAATTTTATTAATTTTGCCAGGATGGTTTTAATTGCCACGATGTGTATTATTTTTCTAAATTTTTCGACGATTTATTAATTTAGTTAAAACCGATTCAAAAATTTTATTAATTTTTCGAGGATGGGTTTAATTGCCACAATGTGTATTATTTTTCTTAATTTTTCGAGGATGGGTTTAATTGACATGATATGTATTATTTTTCGATAACAGATAAGTTGCTGGTTTCACATATTATATGTCAACAGTCACTTCAATTCGTGGCTGTCGCGAGCGATTAGATTTTGACAGTATATATGTTACGGGAAATATGATAAATTGGGCATTATGCATAATGGCCGGGCAATATGCATAATTCCCAAATTGTTCGGTCAAAATAATTAATAGAGAAGAATTAATCAAATTTCCCGGTCATTATGCATATTTCCCAATGCTAAATGGTCATTTTGATAAATCACTTTATTTGAGTTGATTTTCCCGGCAATCTTAAGCCCCTTGCACAATAGGCGATAGCGATAAGTAGATAGGCTATAGGGATTCTAAAACATGGTGTGTCTGTCGAGGCGCGGGGGGAGGAAGTGGGACGCGCAGGGAATGCCATAAGCGGTGAGCGAGGGGATGGCGTCGGCAGAGGGGCACCGCCTCACTTTCTGCCCTAGGGAGGAAAGTAGTCGTGACGAAGTATGATCACGCGTCTCGCGCGTGTCGTCTGACGTCATAGGTGCTTTTCTGCTGACGCCATTCCCTCGCCACACCGCTTACATTTCCCGCGCGTTCCACTTCCTCCCCCGCACCCCGACAGACACTTTACGAATCTTTCCGCAATTAGATTGTCAGTTTTTAAGTTAGGAGTTTTTTTTCGAAAGTGCGAGAACGTTGATAATCGTTGCTCACGCGGTACGTTTATATTGAAAGATAAAGAGTGCCATGGACAATCAACTCAAAGACAGTCAACTCAAAGATACGGAGGTTCTGATTTCGTTGTCTGACGAGCCGTTGCAAGATCAGGTCGTAGAAGTCGAACTCATGTCGACGAATATTGAGTTGGTCACTTTCACTTTGCTCGATCTGCTGCGCGAAGTTTGGAATTCTGAATGTCCGGCGTCGCGGAATTTGAGACTGTTACTCGTAAGCGTCTCGAAGTACTTGACGACTACGAATCCGAAGCGAACCGATTGCAACGCACGTCGTATGCGCAAGGGCAGCAACATAAAGAGCGTGCTAACTAAGCTTCATAAATTTTGGCTGAAGGAAGGTCCTAAAAATTCCACATGTACAGAGAATGATATGTACAATTTCATTCGCAATCAACTTCCGCCGAAGTTGTATTTGTCATTAGTGAGTGACCTAATGACAAAAGATACCTTTTACGAATGGATTAACTATCACGATAGATACGTTCAAAGTTTATCCCTCGGTGCGGGAGGGGATATCCTCGCCGCGATTTCGACGGATCATTCGTATAGCGTGGAGAAGCGGGTCGAGGAGGAAGAGGCAGGAAGCGGCGGCGGCGGCGGGCTCGACGCGTTGTTCGACCTGACAGAGTCGGGTCGCGATCTCGAACGTATGCCGCAGCATACATCGAAAATGAAGGATCGACGGATGCTTACCGTGAAGTTGCCTGGGGAGATCGGATCGCAGTTGATCCGTTTGGATATCTTCGACGTGAAGGATATCGTAAATAAGTATAGACGCGAATGGTGGAGATACGCGAAATTGTGATCTCAGATTTTTACCACTTTGTCGCGTACGGATCGCAAGCGGCAGTTACTATGCCAGTTTTTGGATCAAGCCGCGGATGGTTTGAAGAAGATTCCCGGGGTTATGAAGGAGACGAAGAACGTCGCCTATGAAAGCGGTCGGAGCGACGTTTGAAAAAAATATATATATCGCGAATACTTTTTTTGTTACATATACATATATGTATAAATAAATACGTGTGTATCTTGAGATGAATATATATATGTATGTACCATATATCTGCATTCTCTACCTTACACTGTTATGCGGTGATCGCGATAGTGATGAAGGGCGTCGATCAAAAAGACACACACACACACACACACACACACACACACACACACACACAAAATATTGATAGGGAAGAGGATAGAAAGTACAGTAACGGATGAAGTTTTGTTGGTTCTTTTTATTTTTTATTTTTTTTTTTATTTTTTAAACGATACGGGGGCATTACAACAATTTCTCTGTATTTCCGAAACATAGAGCGATTAACTCGCAATCGACGATATCATTCCGATCGAAAAATTCGGTCTTGTGTATCGTTCTCAAGACGTTCGTAGGATCCGTCTCGGTGGCCGCGATAGCAATGAAGCGCGTCAGCTTCGTGTCAATCATGCCGGTAATCGCGCGCAACGAGGTCACGAGGCGGGTGACGCAAAGATCGAGGTCGAACATACGGAGCACGGCGTTTATCGAAACGATCAGACGAGTTGTAAACGTTTCTAGGCGTAGGGTCGATAGATTAATAATCTTTCCGAATCGCAATGTTAAGTGTCCGTTTTCAATGCACATCGGTGAAACGCGCTCGTTCTTGCCGCGTCGCAGATGGGACAACACCGCGCGGCTTTGATCGACGAGTTCCTTCCACATTTCAGGCGATAGCGCGATCTCTTTGCCATGGCAATCCCCTATGATGATGTGCACGTAGCACGGGAGTACGCCTGTGATACCGACGTCTATGAATTTGTATCAGATCATGATACTGCGATCGAACTGACTGCGGAGCTCAATACGGTCCGCCCAGCATTTATCAGCGACTTGAGGAAAAGGAAGCGAGGGTCCCCGGAACAGGCAACAGAGCCAACGAGAGAAGCGCAATATAATATATCCCAAGCACACAGATGAGTATCTCACTGTCTCTATATAAATTATATAATTGTTAATAAATTGTGAACATATCTGTTCTTTTCTATAACAAATATTATTTTATTACAATATAAATATTTATTCTTTAATATGGTTGTATTAATTTTATTTTAATATTATTTTTTATTTACACTTTTATTTATCTAAACTACTTACCTACTTACCTATTTATTATACATCAAATATAATTTAAAATTATAGAAAAATTATTTAAGAGGATTTACTATACGTTCATATACAGGTCTATTCGTCTTCGCTGCACTTCTGAACTGGTGCAACATAGTGCAATAAGTTAGAATAAAACAAATACATTTTCTTTAATTCTAACTTATTGCGCTAGTTCAAAAATGCAGCGAAAACGAATAGGCCTTATGTTTATAAACATTTAAAAAATCATAAGAAAGATGGTACATATTGGTTACGTTCAGTAGATAGTAAGATTAATAAATTGAAATTGATTGGATAAATCTGAAAATAGATGTTAATCAGGATCCAATATAATTATTAAGAGAGAATTCATACCTTGGCAGACTAGCAGAAAGCAGAAGCCAATCAGAACTCGCACTGGTAGTAAACACGATTACCAGCACGAGTTCTGATTGGTTTCTGCTTTTCTGCCAAGATGTAAATTCTTTTTAAATATCGCGTTCTGCTGAACATAGCCATATTCCATACATATTTATTGTATTTATATATATATATATATATATATATATATAAATATCTATATATATATAAGTCACGTCTGTCTGTCTGTCTGTATGTACGCGAACTACTCATTCGTTAGTGGACCGAATTTTTACCAAAAGTATATGAAACAGGGGTAGAATTTCCCGGAGATGAAAATGTCGCGGCCAATTTTTTGCTACCGATTTTCTGGAAACCGGTTCTGAAATTTTTTCAAATTTTATAAGAATTAATTGACCAAATCTCAAAGAATTGTATATGAAGTAAGGGTAGAATTTCCCGGGGAGTGCCATGAAGTGTATTGTTTTTTGTTACCGATTTTCTGGAAACCGGTTTTTCTCATTTTTCTAATTTTTCGGGAAATAATTGACCGAATCTCATTTGTTAGTGGATCGAATTTTTTTAAAAATTGATTGAATCTCAAAGAATTGTATATGAAGTAGGGGGGTAAAATTTTTCGGGGAATGCTATAATGTAATTGTAGTATAAAATTATTACTATATATCTCAATAGATTAATAACTTCAATTTTCTCTCTCTTTCTCTCTCTCTCTCTCTCTCTCTCTCTGTTTTTTTTCTCTTTTCTTTCATCAAATATTTCTAATTAAATAAGAATAGAATTGTTCAGAATGAAATAAATATAATTTATTAAATACAAAATAGTAGAATTTATAGTAAAATTTATAACATTAATAATAAATAACATAATATTAATACGTGTAATATTTATAATATTATAACATAACAAATTATTATATGTTTATATATTATTTTTATAATTAATAATTATTAATTATAATTGTTTTATTTTCGCGGCCACGTTTGTATTCACGGCCACGTTCTTGTCCGCGTCCACGTCCTCGGCCTCTTCCTCCTCTGGCCCATCGAGAAGGTTTATTTATTGCTGTAAAAAAATATAAAATTATTATTATTATTTTTTATTATTATTTATTATTTTATACTTACGATGCAATGTATCATTTTCAATTTCTGGTGATACTGGTGGAATCTCAGCAGCCATCACTGCAGGCTGTAGATTGTCAGCAGCCACCACTGCAGGTTGCAAATTGTCAGCAGTCACCACAGCCTGCCGTGGTGGTTGCTTGGCTAAAGCAGCGGCCAGTTGCTGCTGCAACTCCTGCAACTTCCTCTTTAGATGAAGATTTTCAGTGTTAAGGTTTTGCGCAAGGTTATTCTAAAAAAAAATTCATAAATATAAATTAATTAGTAACCGCAATGTTATTCTAAAAAAAGATACATAAATATCTTTTTTATCTTTTAATATCAATCTCTATCTTTCATTCTGTTATTTCTATTTCTCTTTTTCTCTCATTCTCTTTCTATAAAATTCAAATTTACTTACATTATGCTTTCTCTTTATCTCTCTCTTAACCTCATTCTCTCTCTCTCTCTCTCTCTCTCTCTCTCTCTCTCTCTCTCTCTCTCTCTCTCTCTCTCTCTCTTTCTCTCATTTTCTCTCTTTTTTAATATCATTCTCTATTTTTTATTCTGTCATTTCTCTCTCTCTTTCTCTCTCTCATTTTCTTTCTATAAAATTCAAATTTACTTGCATTATGCTCCTGTGAAGTGCATGCATTTTCGCTGTTTCTTTCGACCTCTGTAGGCATTTTAAACGATATCGTATACACTATTTACTATTACATTAGAAGAAATATGCAGGACAGCTCCAAAAACAATTGAAGATGTAGTACGCGTATAATATGAATATTGGGGATAAAAAGTTACCATGGTGATGGAATAAATGTATTTAAATATTTATTAAATGTAATAAATGTGTTTAAATATATGTAATAGATATTTTTACATTAATAAATAAATTCTTATTACATTTTTCTTATATATAAAAAAATATTTTTTAGATATTTGAAAGATATATTATATAAAAAATACATTGTATAAAAAAACTGCTGTGCGCTGATACAGAGCAGCTGTGCGCTTGTATAAAAAAGTGTGCTGTGCGCCGACAAAGAGCTGCTGTGCGCCTGTAAAAAAACGGCTACTATTCGCCGATACAGAGCTGCTGTGCGCCTGTAAAAAAATGGCTACTATCCGCCGATACAGAGCTGCTGTGCGCCTGTAAAAAAGGCTGCTGTGCGCCTATATAAAAAATTAATAAAACAGAATAAGCAAAAGAAAGAAAAGATCTATTAAGAAAATCGATCTATTAATGTAAATAAGTAGTTCGCGGTCAGACAGACTAACAAACGGTACTTAGATATATAGATTATATCTATAGATAATTATTTATTCTGATGTATTTATTCTGATTGCTCTTTGAGCAATATTATTGTTTTAAAATAAAATAATTTCTTTTTTAAATATCTAATCTATATATAAAGAATAATTATTATATATTTGTAAACTATTATATTTAAAAAATAATTATATTGTTATTTATTTACGTATTATATAACATTTCGTATAAATACTTATGTATACGGTACAACGTAAATAATTATGCCTCAAAAGAAAAAATACGGAAATTTGACTAAAGTGAGTCGCGAAAGTAAGCGCTTACGACAAATGCGCAAAATTGAAAGTTCGGAGGAAAGGTCTCAACGACTCGAAGCTGATGCTCAGAGACATGCTCAGCAGAGGGTCAATAAAAATGATGACGCAAGGACTCAACGACTCAAAGCTGATGTCCAGAGACATGCTCAGGGAAAGCACCAAGCTAGACAATTAAATCATCACATTGCGCTAATTTCCAAGGGACATGAAATAAATGTGCCAGTTTATACACTTGGCCAAATGAATGTAGAATGTCAATTTTGCAAATCGTTAAACTTTGCATGTGAAAAATCTAAAGATGAAAAATTTACATATTGTTGCCAAAAGGGCAAGCTTAAATTAAAACCAATAAATTGTCCTGATTTTATTAAAGAATTATACATGGGAAATAATTATGTATCAAAAAATTTCCTTAGTAATATTCGTTCATATAACAGCGCTTTAGCTATGGCTTCCATGGGTGCCCCGGGAAATAGAAATCCATTGGATATTGTGAACAATGCTCCTTATTGTTTAAAAATTCATGGGCAATATCATCATTTGACCTCGACGGCAATGCGCCCAGCGGATGGGCAAGCTCCGCGATTTGCACAACTTTACTTTTTAGATACAGAAGAAGCTGTAAATCATAGAATGAATAACAAAGCTAATCAAGAATGTGATCCAGAAATAATGAAAGATTTGTCATGTTTTATGGTTCAATATAATGAATTTGCAAAAACTTTCAAGATGATGCGTCAAGTTGAAAAAGATCTGAATCCAATAGGCAATAAAACAATAAATTTAATGTTGTCATTTAGAAAAGATCCTCAACATGATCAAAGAAGATACAATGCTCCACAAGCTAATGAAATAGCTGTAGTCTTTCAGAATGTAGATGGTGAACCTCTATTTGAAAAAGACATTAGGATTTATAATAAAAATTCGAACGATGTACAACAAATATCAATTTTGGACAAAAGATGTGATCCAATGTGTTATCCATTGTTATATCCATATGGTAACGATGGATGGCATTCAGAACTTAAATCAAATAATCCTAAATATCCAGTGTTACGTCCAACCCCGGGATTAGAATATGAAAATCTGGGAAGCAAGGGAAAGGCTAGCCAGAGGGGTCGGGGGAAGGAAGGGCGCAGCTAGATACTTACAAATGTCGCTCGCAGGTACGCGCTCAGAGACGCGTGGCGCGAGCCAAACGCACTTTTATGACTCAGAAAGGGTCAACGTCTGTATAGACGTTAGGACGCCTTTCGTGAGCGGTGCGATCGTCGGTCCTTTTTCGAGTCAGAGAATTTAATCCCTTTAACTCAGGATCGGACCTCGTGCAATTTCGAGAGGTGGATGGTACTGAGGATGAAATCCCAATTTAATGAAAGAAACAGTTGAGTTTATCTTAGAAATAAATAGAACATTTATTACAAATTAACATAGAATTTACTAATGACATTGAGTAAAGAAAATCAGGCAATCGTACAAATAATAAATAAATCCAGATGAAGGGTAAATGTATTAAATGTAGGTGTAACATGTGTGTGTATTTCTCGCGGGGTTACATAGGTGCGGGGGTGATCGGGCAAGATCTTTAAGGAAAAACCTACTTGAAAATGAACATCCTGCCCGCTATTATTACAATCGGAATCAGTAGTGAGATTACATGAATTTAGTGAAGTGTTGTGTATGTGTGTAAATTAATTAAGTTAAAACATACGAGAATTAAAAATTAAAATGTATTCTATATTTATTAATCTAAGGTTACGATCTCAGGATCGACTACTTCCTCAAGATCGAGAGTCGAGGCGGTCGAGGAGATTGGGGACGAACTTCGGGAAGAGGAGGGGGAATCAGGAGGTTCTAGGCAGCGGGCTGGATTGGGGTTAACGGGGACCACGCGAGGCGGGACCACGCGAAACGGAGCCACGCGGCAAATAGGGCGATGTTCGGCAATTGGGCGAGAGGGTAGGACAACTGGGCGATAACTCAAGATGATAGCGGGACGATTCTGATGGGAACAACCGGGTTCCTCCGAAAAAGCTGGTAGGGGCGGTGGGATGGCGAGTCGCGGAGGACCGGCGTTGAGCTGCTCCCGGGGGAGTTCGACCTCTCGTCGCGCCCGCTTGTTCTGGCGATTTCTCTGTCGCCTGATCGTGCGGAGATTCTGTCCTCGAGGGGGTGGTACTTTCGGGTCCACTAAAATTATTTACTTATTTAGTCGATCTCTCTCGGACCCGGTCGGAAGCGAACAAAAGGAAATCGTCGAGCTTAAAGGGGGAGAGAGGTCAGTGGACAGGCTGGGTCCACGACAGCGACGAAACGCCGGGAGCCAAGTCAGGCCTACCACAACGCCAACGACCGCCGGGAACTCGATGCCTACACTGACCGACCCACGAGCATAAGCTCAGGGAGGTCAGTGGACCAGCTGAGTCCACGACAGCGATGAAGACGCCGGGAGGCAAGTCAGGCCCACGACAACGCCAACGACCGCTGGGAACCTGATGCCTACACTGACCGACCCCAAAATAATAAGCTTCCGGGGATCCGACAATCGATAGACCGTTTAAGAAGGGGGGCGATAACGCGGAAAAAGAAGGATCAAGAGAATTACGGGACTTACTACTTGATGAGTTCAAACGAGTGGCCTTCTCTCTGAAATGGACGTTGGACTCGTCGGTGGGTGAGTCGGGGCGACTGATGGTCCGTCGGATCTGTTGCACTGACTCTAAACGTGGAGTCGAGACTCGAAACGAATGAGATTCAAATTATAATACCAAGCAATGCAGACTGAAACTGAGGAAATTTCTCTGAGGGCGAGTCCTGCGACGTCGCGATTTAAATAGGAAGCTTCGAAGGATGGAAGGGGTGGATTTCGTGTGGGATGGGTCTGGTTTTCGTTTAAAGGATTTCGGGTTGGCGGGATGTTTCTAATTTTTGTTTAACGGATTTCTTATTGGTTGAGATGTTCCTCACCCAAGAGGTAGATTCTTAAGTTTTCGCCTATCCTGGAAAGCTAGAGACGGTTATCGATTTTTGCGGTTTTCCATTGGTGAGCCTCCTCTTAAGGCCTCCACTGTCTTATTGGGGGTGTAACCCATCGGTTCTTTCCAGTGACGCATTTGTTTTTCGGCTATCGCCGATTTTTCTTTTATTGGGGTTCCTTACTTATTTCGCGACCCTGTTTTTATATCGACAGACGATGCATACTTCTCAATCTTAATAGTAGGTACAAGGCAAACAGAACTTCCGCCACGTGTATTTACAATCACGTCATAAGCTTTGTCTCTGTTTGTCGGAAACATCGCACGAGCAATTTTAGAAAGCTGCTCGATGCAATAAAGATCTTCATCAACTCTGTCTGGGATTCAGGCCCTTTTGGCGCGTCGTGTCGCCAGGTTTATAGTTATGGGCCAGACAAGGTTGATGGACAAAATCCGATTACGTATGTCCCGTCTGTCAATATTTTACTCTGGAAGGTCGCTTCGTCGCCTAGGCAAATAGCTATTATAGTTGTATAAAAAAAAGGAATGCGAGATCTAACCTCACCCCGATCGATAACCGTCCGTACTCGGCTTGTTTATCCTAATCTTAGGGCTATCTTAGGTGTATAAGAATTCCCGCGAAAAAGGGATATCGTGGAGTCCGCAGGACGTAACACCAGGATTTAAGATAAGTCAAATGGATTATTATGCTCATCTGCTGGCACCAAGAGTCGAATTAGCCAATTTGAAAGGGCAGGAAAATTGAAATGTCAATTTATACTTGATGCATATATGAAAACTGAAGCCAATAGACTTAATTATATTAAATTGAATCAACCTCAATTAAGAGCTGAACTTTATTCCGGATTAATAGATCATCTTGATAATTGAGCACAAAATGAAGGAATTATAGTTGGTATACTTGTAATATTACCATCTTCATTTATGGGCAGTCCAAGGAACATGCCAGAAAGATACCAAGATGTTATGTCTTTGGTCAGAAAGTTTGGTAAACCAGACATTTTTCTTACCATGACTTGCAATCCTCATTGTCCAGAAATTAAGAATAACCTTGATGGACGTCTAATAGAGTTTCGACCTGATTTAGTTGCTAAAACATTTAACTTGGATGTTAAAGAAGTTTTAAAGGATTTAATCTAAAATAAAATTTTTGGAAATATTATAGCTTATGCAGGCGTGATTGAGTTTCAAAAAAGAGGGCTTCCACATTTGCATTTACTTGCAATGTTAAGTGATGAAGATAAGCCACGACTTCAAGAAGTCATTGACATGATGGTATGAGCTGAAATCTCTGACGAAGAAAGATATCCAGAACTTAATGAAAAAGTTTTGAAACATATGATTCACGGTCCATGTGGAGATCCCTCAATGAGATATCCTTGCACTGGGGAAGATGGAAAATGTTTAAAAGGTTTTCCAAAAGAATTTCGTGAAGAAACTAATGCTAATGTGAATGGATATTCTATGTATCAACGTAGAAATTTTGAGAAAGAATACATCGTCAGAGGCAAAAAAATTGACAATCGATGGGTGGTCCCATATTCACCATATTTAATAATAAAATATAATCGACATATAAATTTGGAAATATGTTCATCAGTGAAGAGTGTAAAATATTTATACAAATATATTCATAAAACATTTGACTGTGCTGCAATTGAAGTACAAGCACGAGATGGCACAAGATTCATTAGAATAGATGAAGTTAACTCATTCCTGAATGCAAGATATGTTAGTGCTCCAGAAGCAATGTGGAGACTGAACGGATATGATCTTTTCATGAAGTCTCACACAGTCATAAGACTGGCAGTTCATTTGCCTAATCGCCAAATGGTTTATTTTCGAGCGGGAAATGAAGAGCAAGCTGCTCAAAGAGAGCTTAATCGAAATACTACGCTGACTGCATGGTTAAAATTAAATCAATCTGATGAAAATGCAGTGCAGTTTCTTTACACAGATATTCCTTATCATTATGTCTACGATAAAAAAGAAACTATTAAGTGGAAGCCACGCAAAAAAGGTGGTGACAAGATAATTTCAAGACTCTATACAGTAAGCATAAAAGATATTGAAAGATTTTATCTACGTCTTCTTCTATTACATGTGGCTGGAGCTAAATGTTTTAAAGGTTTGAAAACTGTTAATGGAGTTGTTTATGAGACATTTAAGGATGCAGCAATTGCAAAAAATTTGGTGGAAACTGATGATCTTTGGGGAAAAACGCTAGAGGAGGCAATAGAATCCAAAATGCCTGTACAACTTAGAGAATTATTTTCCTACATTTGCATATTTGGAACTCTAATAGATATGTTAGCTATTTGGAATAAATACAAAGAATTCTTGATTGAGGACTTTGTACATAAGAATGTTGTTAATCCTGAAAATATGGCTTTAAATCATATACAAGAAATTTTAATAAATAATGGAAGTAGCTGTGAGAATTTTTAATTACCAAATCCAACTCCAGTAAATATTTACATAACAGAGTATAATGTGGATGAAGAAAGAATACGTGGTGATTATTTATTATCGACATTAAATGCTGAGCAAAAGCACGTATACGATATTGTCATGCGAGCAATTAAAAATCAAAATAAATTTCATCGGTTATTTTTTATTGACGGGTTTGCAGGAAGTGGTAAAACCTATTTATTTAACACATTTTTAAGTGTTAAGGCTATTCTACAATTGCGTAAACGTAGGGTTGTAGGAGTAAGAGTAAGAAATTGACCAATCACAGTCGAATTTGAGGAGAATAATCGACTGTGGATTGGTCAATTTCTTACTCCTACTCCTACAACCCTACGTTTACGCAATTGTAGAATAGCCTTTATTCGAGGAAGAAACGAGATAGTTCTTCCATGTGCCTCAACTAGAATTGCAGCAACACTTCTAAAAGGAGGAAGAACTTATCACTTCCTATTCAAGCTTTCAATTCCAATTGATGATAGTGTTAAATCCAATATCAGAGGAAATTCTCAAGCTGCACGAGAACTGATCATTGCCAAACTAATCATATGGGATGAGGTGAGCATGACTGTTGGACATGCTTTAACAGCAGTTGATAAACTTTTAAGAGATTTAATGAAGAATTCTCGACCATTTGGAGGAAAAGTAATTTTATTTGCAGGAGATTTTAGACAAAATCTTCCCGTAGTGCCACTTGCACAGAAAGCAGCCATAATTGAGTCGACTGTAAAATACAGTTCTATATGGAGGAACGTAACTCAGGTTAAACTAAAGCAAAATATGAGAACTGGGGAAGAAAAAGAATTTGCAAATTGGCTAATGCAACTCGGAGATGGTAAATTATCAAATACGGATGGACTACATCTCGATACAATTGAAATTCTCCAGAATTTTATATCAAAAGAATCTCTTATTGCTGAAATTTTTGGTGATAGAATCACCATGGAACAGATTAAAGAAAATCCAGATCGAACGATTCTTTGTCCTAAGAATGAGGATACATTCAAAATTAATGACGAAATTCTTTGTCTAATGGAAGGAGAAGAAAAAGAGTATCTCTCAATTGACTCTATTGTAAGTGATGATCCACAAGAGCAATTGAATTTTCCAACTGAGTTTTTAAACTCTCTGACACCTTCTGGAATGCCAGTTCATCGACTTAAAATAAAAGTCAGTGCTACAATAATCCTATTAAGAAATTTAAATACTAAAAAAGGACTCTGTAATGACACAAGATTTATTGTTATTAATTTGAAAAATAATCTAATTTATGCAGAGGTTCTAACTGGTCCTGCTCGAGGACAGATTGTCTTTATTCCAAGGATAGATTTAATTACAAGTGATTTGGAACTGCCATTTAAGTTTAAACGAAGACAGTTTCCTATTCGAGTGTCATTTGCTATGACAATCAATAAATCACAAGGACAAAGTTTAGAAAAAGTTGGGATTTATTTGCCACATCCTGTATTTGCTCATGGTCAACTTTATGTGGCATTTTTTAGAGCAACCAGAAAGGAAAGTGTAAAAATTAAGATTGATGAATTAAGCAATCAAGGACATCTAATAGAAAGAAGTAAAAAATGTTTTACAAAAAATGTAATATACAGAGAAATTTTATAAATTAAAAAATTATAAAATTGTATAAATGAATAATATAATAATTAAAATGTTAATAAAATATATATTTAAAAATTTTTAAATAAATTACATGAAAAATTATAAATATTAAAATTGTAAAAGTAATTTTACAAATAATAATTAATTTTTAGTATGAGTGTAAGTGTGCAATACGAGGTACGTTTTGAAATGTCAAAAAAGTAAATTGCGATCGATTCCCTTGAAATTGGTACCAAAATTTTTATTTACAGTGGTACAGATATTTTTATTTATATTGGAATAGTATGTTATAAGATATCTATGTATAGTATCTATATAAGTACCGTCGTCTGTATGTATGTATGTCTGACCGCGAACTATTCATTCGTTAGTGGACCGAATTTTTACCAAGGGTACATGAAATAGGGGTAGAATTTCCCGGGGAATGCCATAAAGTGTATAGTTTTTCGTTACCAATTTTCTGGAAACCGGTATCAGAAATTTTTACAATTTTTCGGGAAATAATTGACCGAATCTTAAAAAAAATATGAAGTAGGGGTAGAATTTCCCAGGGATTGCCATAAAGTGTATAATTTTTTGTTACCAATCTTTTTGGAAACCGGTTACAAAATTTTTCCAATTTTTCAATATTTTCTAACCTTATTCCATATATAATTCTTTAAAATCTGGTTGATTAGTTTTTTAATTATATAAAAAACATAGTGTAGTGTTAAATGTAATATGAAATCGATGTTTGAACTTTGCGAAACTGACCGAGTGTCGAACGTTTATCTAATAAATGACTGTATAAGTTGTTAGTTTCATTATATTAATATGTCATATTTCATTTCGTTATTAATTTGTCTTCACAAAATATATAAAAAAATTAAATCGCGGCGCTTAAATAATGGAACAAGAAGCAATTGAAAATTGTAAATATCCGTTCTTAATAAGAAAAATCTAAATAATATTTGTTATATTTATTATTTATTATTTATTATTTGTATAATACATACATAACATATCTGCATAATTTATGGTTATTTAGTACTCGAGGATGGTCTGGACAATTTGTTAAATTTTATGATAGACTATGAAAAGGATCAAGCGGAGAAAGAACTTCAAAAGCAAGCAGAGAAAGAGAAAGAGGATCAAGCGGAGAAAGAACTTCAAAAACAAGCAGAGAAAGAGTGTAGTAATGGGATAGAGATTGAGAATAGCGAGCGGAAAGAAGACAAGAATGAGGCTGGAAAAAGTAGTGATGGAATAGAGGCTGAAAAAAGTATTTATATATTACATACAAATATTGTAAAATGTTGATGTAATGATTGTATACATTTTTTACTTTATATATTTAGTAACCTATGAAAAGAATCAAACGGAGAAAAAACTTTAAAAACAAGCAGAGAAAGAGTGTAGTAATGAGAATAGCAAGCAAAAAGAAGACAAAAATGAGGCTGGAAAAAGTAATAAACGTAAAGGAAACGATGAAGATAAAGACAACAAAAAGAATAAAATACAAAAAATGTGAAGACAGATTAATATTTATTATATCTTATATACAAATATTGTAAATTGTTTTGCTTTTAGTTTATATCGTCAATTTAAAAGAATTTGTTTTTATAGAAAATAAATGTAACGTACAATCAAAAAGTGATGATTTTAATGGTTCGTCGTTTCAATATTATCATCAGTCTATAGATAAAAATATATTCGACGCCAGAACGTCTCTGCTACATTAGTTTATTTTAATTTTCGACAAAAACATGTAACGATGCACCCCCACACATGCATCATTCCCGGCGAAGAACTGCCGGATGCCGCCCGACGATCTCCATCGGGCGAGGAAAGGGCGCGGTGCGCCCACCCTATTTTTAAATAACTTAACTTCGGTCGTGTGCGCGGCACTCCGCCGCACCGACATCTTCCCGGGTCTCCGACAGAAACCGAGGGGAGCCGAGCGCCCCCGAGCGCGAGCACGCTTATCGCCGCGCCGATTCCGCTCCGCTCCGCCGGCGGCGCGGCTCACGCGGGAACCGGCTTCCCCTCCCTAGCGTACCACCCGGGCGAGTATAAAATACCGGCGCCGCGACAGATAGACACACTTCGATCCGAGTCTAGCTACCTATGCTCCGCTACCCTCGAAGACGAGTACCTTTCCGCTTCCTAGGCCAGCTTGCGAAACGGGGTCCAGCGTTCTGTGCCTCGTTCAAGAGTTCTTGAGCGCTGACCGCCTTCCTACCCGGGACACCCCGTCTGCCACGGTAACCAGGGGTCGAGCGTGTCCGGCCTCCCGACAAGGATTCTTGCCGCCGGAACAGTCGGACCTCCTCATCAACCGATCGACCAGCCTAACCCCTGGCCGTTCGTTTTCCTTCCCACCGCGCCGCGTAATTAACACCGGACCGTATCGCGAGAAAGAAACCGCGCCGGATAATATACACGCGCCCGCGCCGCGAATCTCGCGCCGCGGGCCGACCCGCCATTGGCCGGCTTAAAGGCCCGTTCGCACGCGTACCGCATCGCGCCGGTACGGACCACCGGATTCGCGCCCGCCGCATAAACCGAATGCGTTCCCGAAATTTGTAAATATCGCGACCGTCTCATAGAATATAATCCGCCCGCGTCCGCCGCATAAACCGAATGCGTCCCCGAACTTTGTAATTATCGCGACCGTCTTATAGAATATAATCCGCCCGCGTCCGCCGCATAAACCGAATGCGTCCCCGAAATTTGTAATTATCGCGACCGTCTTATAGGATATAATCCGCCCGCGTCCGCCGCATCGACCGAATGCGTTCCCGAGATTTGTAAATATCACGACCGTCTTATAGAATATAATCCGCCCGCGTCCGCCGCACACCCCGAATGCGTTCCCGAAATTTGTAACTATCGCGACCGTCTTATAGAA
>NW_020212493.1:67429-88819 GCF_003070985.1 Temnothorax curvispinosus
CCGAATGCGTTCCCGAAATTTGTAACTATCGCGACCGTCTTATAGAACCTAATCCGCCCGCGTCCACCGCATAAACCGAATGCGTTTCCGTACTTTGTAATTACCGCGACCGTCGTCTAGATTATAAACCGCCCGCGTTAGCCGCATGGTCCGCATGCATCTCCGTTGTAACTATCGCGACAGTCTGTTGTAATTGAACCACCGTAATAAACCACGTTCCGTATCAAAACTGCCTTCTGTCTCTGGGCCTACCATCGAACTCCTGGTCCGGCGAGCTAGTCCGCGTTCGAAATAAACAGCCAAAAGGCAGGCCGTTACAAACATTTTGATACAATAATTACATCGTTAATTTCATTATATGTCAATTGATAAACCAGTCACTTCAATTCGTAACTGTCGCGAGCGATTATATTTTGTGTATCAAGAGTTAGCATACAGAAAAGATACAGTTTTTTATGCAATCGATCAAAGACAAATCGCAAGGAAAAGACAAAAAGAGAACATTATAAGAAAGAGAGAGAGAGAGAGAGAGAGAGAGAGAGAGAGAGAGACAAAGAAAAAAGGTATGTATCTTAAATTCTTTCCATCTCTCCATCTCTTTCATACATACATACAGACGACGGTACTTATATATATAGATAAAATTATATAAATTTTATTTATATTTATATATCTATATATATAAGTACCGTCATCGTCTGTATGTATGAGATATATGTATGAGAAACTGGCAGCAAAAGATTACTAATTTTATAGGGATGGCTACTATGGGGTTGAAAATTGGGGGTTTCATGAGGCTCTATTGGTGCTCCTAATTAATGGGTGAGTTTGGGGGAATAGTTTTTTTATATTACAATAATAAATTATAAATTTTTAATTAAAAAAATAATTTTGTTCTCTTTAAAATTTTATCATAACATATATGTATAGGAACGAGTAATTTTTTTTACTAAAATTAATAAAAGATGGTTGTAGGTTTAATTGTATAACGTAGAAATAAATATTGAAATAGAATGAAATTTTAGGTTTGAAAAAATGTTATGATAAAAATATAAAGAGAAAAAATTACTTTTTTTGTTAAATATTTATAATTTATTATTGTAATATATAAAATATTTCGCTAAATTTTTGCAGTTAAATTTAAAAAATGTATACTATTCTATTATATGTTCAATACTATTGTTGTATTACTATAATACTATTATATTACATATTACTACAATACTAATCCAATATATTTAATTAATTTGTAATGTTAATAATATAAACGTTTTAAATAAGTTATATAATTTCTTAATACGATACATATTTTAAACTAAAAATAAATTTTATAAATATCCGATACCTTTCTTTTTTTCCTTCTTTACTTTCCTTACTGATATTTGTTTATTTTTGACAACTTTTGATAACTTTATCTTCTATAGTTTGTTCTTGATCTTCTACAATTCTCACATCGTTTATAATTGGTTTATCTTTTTCCATATATGGCACTGGAACATCAAATTAACATAATTGCATATATTAACTTTCCAAAAATTAAAATAATATACAAACTTTGTTTTATAATGTAATTGATTTAAACTGAAATATCATTGACTTTAACTTCTCAAATGCTAGTAGAAAAGATTTTAGAAAAAGTAGGAAAATAAAATATTATGAAAATTAAAATAATATTAATTTTTTCTTATAAAAGTCGACATAAAATATGTAACAAAATATAAATTTTTTTATAATTAAAAAATCTAAAAAAGATATATAAAAAAGTAAAATGTAAAAAAATTTGATACAAACCTATTATTTCATTATCGTCGTTATAATTTATTGTTGGATCTTCTTTGTCCATTGTTGCATCTCCATTGTTTATTGTTGCATCTTCTTTGTCCATTGTTGCATCTTCTTTGCCTTTTGTTTCATCTTCTTTGTCCATTGTTGCATCTTCTTTGTCCATTGTTGCATCTCCATTATTTATTGTTGCATCTTTTTTGTTCATTGTTGCATCTTCTTTGTCCATTATTGCATCTTCTTTATTCCCATCTATAAATATAAAACTGTTAATTATTTAAATTTTATTTTTAATATATAAAAGATTTTTCTATATATAATAGATATTTTTTTCTATATAACTTAAAATATCCTAGAACTTACATTTTGATGAACTTTCAACAACTTCCTTATTTACATTTTCTGCAATTTCAGTTGACCTGCTGGACCCATAATTCAGTATGTCATACTCTATGTCAAAAGAAATTGGTTCTGCAAAAATATGTTTTGGAATTAGAGTTTAATATTATACAATATATAACACTATATCAAAAATTAATCCTAAATAAATCATAATTCTTAAAATATTTACCTGGCAGCAATAATGTTGGAATAGTGTGGTAACTTAATTTTTTTCTTAATTTATATTTTTCTTCGAAGCGATCTTCACAAATGGTTCTTCTTCTTATTTCTTCCACAGGTAAATCCAATAAAGCAGAATTTTCAGTGCTAATTAACCACTTTATAAATCGTTGTTTATCTTTATAAGGATTGGGAAATTCGTACATTTGCTTCTTTCGTGAAGAGCATCCTACTATTGCACACTTTTTGTGACTCATTATGCTAAAATAAATATTCACTTTGTGACTGACGCCACCCTGGGCAATGGTCGTGCCGGATAACAGCTTATTCAATTCCTCGTCGATGCGGATGGCGAGTTGTAGGTGACGGGGAATAATTCGAATAATCCTAGTCTTCTTGTTGTCACGAGCGACGTTATCGGCCAATTCCAATACTTCAGCGGCGAGATATTTCATTACCGCGGCTAAGTAGACCGGTGCACCGGCACCAACGCGCTCGGCGTAATTTTCTTCCTCAGCAGTTTGTGAATACGGCCCACGAGAAATTGCAGTCCCGCCCTTTTTCTTGATCTTCTTGGTCCTTATCTCTTTATCACATTACTTACTTTTCACATACACAAGACGAACATGCGAAGAATGACGAAGAAAAATAACTGCCGGCCATTGCGGAGAAAGGCATACAATTTTTCAATTCTTGATGGGAAACTTCAATCTCCAGCGATACTAACGCACTCTAGTAGACCCGGGGCTGCGTAACATAGAACTCTTGGTCCGTATCTTCAGTTTGTCCCCCCTGTTCGTTCTGATGAGAACAGTCGATCACTACGAACGGGCCCCATTGTCGAATTCTTTCATCGTTAGGAGCGCGTTATCGCGCTCGCATCCGTAATACGACTTTCGAAATTTCACGTACATCTCGTACAGTATGGCTGTTCTACGCTTCTCAAAATCCAAGTTTATATCATCGTAAAAATAAAAATCTGAATTAAGGTACAGTTTTACATTGATGAGATTACCGTCATCAAACTCGGAGGCGTGTTTCAATAAATTGTTAGACCTCCCGGTTTGCAGCGCGAAAATGACGTATCGCGGTTTCTCAAGTTGCGTCGCTGCTTTCACGGCCCACGAATGCCTGTTTGTGGTCTGCAGCAAACGGTACTCGTACAGATCTCACGAGCGGAACCCCATACTTAGATATCGTCCGCTCTCCAACGTTCGTAAAAGGGACAATTTATTGATGTCGTTCAGCACCACGTGCGGCATTCGCTATTGCACTTTCAACAGAGTGATCATATGATTCTTGTGGCGTTCCGGTTTCGTGATGATGCAATTGGTGTTGTTTCGGGAACGTATCAGAATGAGTTCGTGTCGCGCGTTTATAATCCTCGCAAAAACCTAGAAGTACGTTAAGGGGCACGCAGAAATTGAAATCGCCGATTTTAGATCTCAAACGAGGTCCCACGTTTTCCTTGATCACAGTTCATCCCGCGTTTTGCAGTTTTTTGGTTCTCTCGGCGGTCAGCGACACGAAATTCTTGATCGAACTGGTTATTCCGACGTTTCTGTTCCTGTCGATCTCCACGCCGTTGAGGTCGTATCGAATCTCGTCGAACATAGACGCCACGCAATTGTTGTCCATCGTCGTATCTGAATTCGTTTCCGGAATGTCGTCGGAGAGTATCCCCTCAATGTACAGAAAACTTTCGCAGGGTAGAGTGTGCAGATCTTGTTGCTGTATCGGAACTCGTATTTCGTCGCCATGCCCGAACGTGGTATTTGCATATGGATTATAAGTGAGTCTCGATCTTGACGATTCGATCGTCGAAGATCGGCTCACCTCCGATACTCAGGATGTCAGCCATGATCGTTCCTCACGACGAATCCCAGAGATCGTAGAAAAGCAATGTTGGCAGCGCTCAGTCCGTTTTTCTTCTTCTTCTCTCTCACAATCAGTCTACGCGTTTCTTTCGTCGTCGGAGCGTCGAACGATAACGTTCGCGGTGCAATAGCGGATGTGGCTCTCGCGAACGACTCGTTCAAAACGAGCATCTTTCGCGCACGCACATATCCGTCCTCGATTTTTTTAATTTTATCTTCTGCGCCGCACGTGTAACCGAATCATTATCTTCTCCCCGCGGAAGTCGATCAATCGTCCTATTTGATCCACGACGCGCACGGTTATATCGGTGATACTCGGATGATGATGACTCGCGCGATGATCGGAAGGTAAATGATCTGCGTCGGAGTCTCCGACAGTTTATATCCCGGTGGAACGTTCGGCGCGAAATTCGTGTATCGTGTGTGCAGGCTTGCCGTTGCTATAGGCTCCCGCGGTGACGTTACATTCCACGCGAATGATATTCACGCGCATAATATTTACCGGTTTGTCGGACGCGTTCCATTTGTTTGGCTCGAGTACGCGACGTGTCGAGAAACCTAACAAAGAACCAATGTTGTTTGGTTTGGTGAAGTTAACACTATAGGCGCACTTGATCTCGCTTCTCATGGTGTTCTTGTTAACGCGCAAAATTATCGAGCGTTCGCTTTTCTTGTGGTCATCATCGTTATCGTCCACGTATATGTAATCGTCTTTCTTCTTCTTCTTGCTACCGTGCGAAGAAATTGTACGTTTCTTGCGGAGGATAGCCGTTCTCAGATATCTACCTATAGCGTCCAATTTGTACGATTTTTCTGGAATAGAGATTACGTCGTCGATATCGAAGTAAAATCTATTGTTCGTGGAGTCAATGTTCGGTATCGTGTTGTACGTCTCGAAATTCGCGAGACCTATCTCGTATTCGCCGCCGCTCAGATCCAGAGCGGGAAAGTAACTGGTTGAGAGGACGCTGCTTCTTCCGGTTAGCGAGAGAGTTAGCGACATAGCGAGATTGTTTCTCTCCCCCCTCTCATTGTCAGAGACTTTTCCAGTCGACCTCTCGGAGGAACCACAGACACAATTGACCGCAGATGCTCTGATCGAACGTCTGATACGAACGACGGTTGTACACGTTAATCACGTCACTTCCGAGATATCGTTCGAGTTCCCTCGGGGGTCGAAGATTTCCAAAACTGTCGAAGTAGATCGAAGTAGATCGCGTTGTTTCCCTTTTCGCATAGGCGACCCAGTGCATACCCGGGCCCTCCGCGTCGTCGAGATTTACGATTCCGCTCTCGTCGCGACGCACCTTTGTCGGCAACGCGTCGCACATAAACACGCCCTTAAAGAAAGGTATGCGCGAAAGGCGTGCGGACTGATTCAATTGCTCGTTCGTTGTGACGTCAAACGGTGACAAATCGAGCGTCGTCGTCGTCAGTGTCTTTTTCGGCGAATTTTTTTTTACCCGTTCTCGTTCGTCTTCTGCTCGTCACGCCACTACCGCGTTTGTACGGCGAGAGATATAGTCCGCGACCCTTCAACGCGCGATTGTGGCGTTGCAGTTCCTCGAGCTGACGTTGAGCGGCCTTGTTGTCGTTCACTGCCTTGGCCACGCCAGCCGCTCCACTGATCAGGGATCCGAGCGCCCCCAATATCGATAAAAAAGGTAGGAGGCCCCCGCGTTTCGCTACCGGGAGAATTTTCTTTCTCGTTATCGCTCTCCTCTTTTTTTTCTTCTTCATGCCCATACCCATTTTTGTTTTTGCTTTCATAGCAGCCCATACAGCGGTCGCGGCGGCTCTCTCACCAAGGGTTGCGCCGCTCGCCGTAATACGCTCGCGCGCCTTTTCAGCTAGCGCTCGATCAACGACGTGTCGATCGGCGAGATCGCCGCTTCGCGAGTAAGCGATATTGTGCTCGTGGCACGCTTCGTCCAACGGATTGATACCACAGTGCGCTAGTTGCTTGGCGAGACGAGTACCCGGCCCGCAGAATTGATAGCCGGGTATGTGTAATTCAACGGGAAGCGCGCCTATCGCTCTGTTGAGAAGGCCGTTGCTGACGCCTCGCGACGCTGCGCGCGACATGCACCGCAATCCCTTATGAGCGATGGCGGGCCATCTATGTGCGTTCTCTGCCACGGACGTAATGTTCCAAACACGGACAACAGACTCGTACGTCGGTATCCGTCCTCAGATAAACGGGCAATTTGTCCCACAGTCGATCAACGTAGTCGGAAAAGTTGCGCAGCAGAAGGATCTTCGGCACGAATTGCAGTTGCTCGGCAGACAGATCGAGAATATCGCGTTTATCCGTCGGTAGGAAATACATTGCGGTCACTGGGGGCGTAAACCAATTGAACGTATGTATAAATAAGGCGACTGTACGCGCACGCGCATAAACAATGCGATTCGTGAGACAAGCTTTTTTTTCTTTTTTTTTCTTCTTCCAATAAATTAACTGCTGCAGTACCCAGGACAAGCCAAACCTGTATATAACATGTAAGACAATATACCAAGAAAACATAAAAGATCTGAAATTGGAAGTGAGCTTAGTCCCAAAATATAAGTGCAAAAAACCCATAGGCATGAGAGTCAGTGATGAGGCATAAGCAAAAGCAAGAAGTGAAGCGGAAGAGAAAACATAAAATGAATAAATAATTGAAGAGTATAATTTAAAAAATATTAAATAAATAATAAATAAATAAGTAATAAAATTGACGTGTAAGGGGCGCCTGAAATACAGTAAAACGATAACCATGGTTGTTGCGAATTGGAGCTATTTCGTTTCCGTGCCCGCGGTTTCTCGAGGTGATGCGACACGCGGTACTCACGTGTTTGCTCCGGCCCTCTCCCCGGATCGGGTGGATTGAGTAGCTTGGCCCGAGAAAGGGAGCGCGGGCGAGGGGTGAGTGCAAAAGTACGGAGTCCTTGCCTAGTTTTTGGTTTTTGGAGAATACGTTGCGACCGCGCGCTTCAGGGGCGAGTTCGGAAACGATCCGACGAGCATGCTCGATGGAGAAGATACCGACTGAGGGGACGAAGGCGACGATCGGTAACGTGAGACACCCAAACCATAGTAACCTACAGAAGCAATGGGCCAGAGGACCATTCCGCACGAGTGCGCGACGTCAGATTTACCGACGGAGTAAGGTTCCCGAAAAGGGCACCGGCTTCGGGAACAAGGACGCCCGACGAAGTGGGTGAAACCTGGGACACCGCCCCAGGGGGTTCGTGTCATGACCCGGTGAAATCCTCGGGAAATGCATCTTTTCCGGGGAGAAAGGGGTCCGACGGACTTGCAAGGACCGGAGGAACCTCCCCAGGGGGTCGGCGCCAATGTCCGGCAAAATCTCCGCAAAACGCATTTTTGCCAGGAACTAAGCCATGCGATCGTCTCACCAGGACCTGGGACACCCTCCCAGGGGGTCGGCGTCAAGGTCAGACGAGTTCCCCGGGAAATGCATTTTCCCCGAAAACAAACGGCGGAATCCGTCACGAGAAGTCCTGGGACACCCGCCTAGGGGGTCGACGTCGTGCTCCGACAAGATCCCCGGGAAACGCATCATCTCCAGGAACAGTGGCCCGGAGAGGTAATACCAGCTCCCGAGAAACCCAGCCAGGGGGTCGGCGTCAACGGCCGACGACAGAGACGTCACCCGGACGTCATCCACAAAAAGAACACCCGAATTCACCATCAGGGGCATCTCCGAGGAGGTGCGCAAGGGTCGGCGCTGTCCGCGTCGAGAAATTTACGGTAGCGGAAACCTGGTGCAGTGGTGCCAAGAAAGGAAGGTTCTCGCACTGCGTTGCGCGTGGAAATTTCTAGAACGGGCGTAAATCGAAGATGCGCAAAAGGGCACGCGAGAGGGTAGTGAAAATCATCGTGTTTTCGCATGATCGCGCCAGATGTGCCGGCCGTGAACAATGGACAATCGAGAAAGTTCGAGGAGTGAGAGCGATCCGGCATAAGTGGAGAGCCCAAGCGAGAGCAACCGCTCGAGGCAGTCTCTCGGGTATAGCCGTGGCGAACACACGTATCACACTCTGTACGATCGGCATACGCGTTATACTTTACAACCGAGAACTCCCGCGTACTATCGCGTTAAATTACTCGTCTTAACTAACAGCGAGGGGCAATTAATTGCCAAATACAATCGAGTGTTAGCAACAATACGCGAGTTGAAATTCGGATACATTGTTAATTAACGGAAGTGCATATCGAGTATATAACAGCCACGGGCATTGGGTCACGCGGATACGGAATATTGTGCGGACATTATTAATCATTGTATTTAACCACCGAATACTCGTTCGTTAATTCTGCGCACGAACATTGTATGATAGAGTGATGATCACGGCCGAGTGCGTGATCATAGTTTAACAATTACGGGGCACAGAGTCCTCCGATCGGAATAATTATCTGGAATAAAAGCATCGTATCGACTAAACAAATAAGCCGAGATACGCAATTTGGATAATTGTGCAACTTTATTAAAATAAAGCGACATTCACACCGAGGCGAGAAACTCGCGTTGTGAGACACCTTTATGATATTGTGAAACGGCCTGTAATGTTGAAATGATGATCTGGAATTAAAGATTAATTAATTCTAAAACAAATTTTCCTGATTAATTATAAAAAATTATCAATACTTACCTTCTACTTACCTTGTCCTTCGGCGATGATCCAACGTTGGCCAGCAGCAATCCGGTATGCGATGTAAAGCGAGGATCCGGGGAAGCAGAGCAGCAACAGCAGCGATCCGTCCGAGGCAGAAACCTGAAAGAAAAGAAGCGAATTAGTATATAATTGAAACATAATTATCGGGACTTACCCTTATCTGGTATGCGAGGTAAAGTGAGGATCCAGAGACGGGTAACGGCAACGGCGATCCATTCCGGGCGCCGATCTGCAACAAAACATAAAATAATTATCGTATAATTATTTTATAATTACTTACCTCTATCTGGTATGCGATGTAAAGCGAGGATCCAGGGATGAGAAGCAGCAACGGTGATCCATCAGGGACATCCTTCTGAAACAAAGAAATCCGATTAGCGTCTTGCGAATAATCGTGGCGTTGATGCGAACTTACCTTCTCGGTAGTCTAAGGTTAAACCGAGTGGCGACCGTTCGATAAGAATATTATCCGCCGGAATCGGGCACAACGTTTCGGAGCTTTCTCGCATAAAGAAAACGCGCACAACCGCGAGTCTCGCATACGCATTTTGTAAAACGCTGTTTGTAAAACGTTGTCTAATAAAGTGAAAGCCGCTGCTGGATCTCAGATCGGCAAGGCGTAACAATGGTCAAAAGATAAAATAAAATAAATAAAAAAATAAATAAGTAAATAAATATATAATCAATATATATATATATATATATAAATCTTAATTTTAACCCATTAAACAAAGCTCCCACCATGGTTAGCACTCACCATGCAGGCTGACTTACAAACTATTCAATTATTTATACTAAATAAAAGATTGAGAAAATTATGAGAAAAAGTGTTTAGGCAAACAACATCTGATACGCATTGGGATATCATTTATATTGTAATTTCCGATAGAACTAATCAACGGATTTTCATGTTCTGGTTTATAAACATTTTTGAGCATCCTCGCAATCACATCCTCAACATACGCCATGTTGCTATTTTGATGTAACACGCGTATAGGCGTATCAGGTGGCGAGCCGAGGATTATACGTAGGAATTTATTTTGAACTATTTGAAGTCGATTAAGATGTGTGCGAGCAGCAGCGGCCCAGACTGGTGCAGCATAAAGCATAGCAGAACGGACACACATTTTATAGAGTAAAAGCTTAAGGTTCATACTAAGAGAACTTTTTTTGTTTATCAGAGGATATAGAACTCTAAGCTTGCCAATGGCCTTGCATGAGCGGTCATGTATAGCCTGACGCCATCGTAGGCCAGAGTCCAACGGAATCCCCAGGCATTTCACACATGGAGACCACGAAATCGGACGATTCAATACACGAATCAACGGAGGTCGAAACTTTGGATTGCGGGTAAACACTATTGCTTTAGTTTTAAGAGAATTGATAGTCATTTTCCAATCAGAAAAGAATTGGACTATGTCATCAACATGACTCTGCAGTCTTGCGGTGAGCAGGGCAGCACTCCACGAAGTGGTGTATACGGCCGTGTCATCCGCATAGACCGCAAGGCTAGTGTTAGTAATTTTCGGCATATCGTTGATATGAATATTGAACAGAATCGGGCCCAAGATAGACCCCTGAGGATCACCGGTGAAAATATCAAAGAGAGGAGAAAGTTCCCCCTGAAAAGAGACCATAAAAGACCGCTCAGCAAAATAGCTTCTTAGCATCTTAATCAAACAGGAAGGTTGATAGAATTTAACTTGTAAAGTAAACCAGGATGCCATACCGAGTTGAAAGCCTTTTGTAAGTCTAATAAAACCATGGCTGAATTGCGTTTTTTATTCATTTTCATAGCAAAATGTTCAGAAACTCTGAGTAATTGCAGGACCGTAGAATAACCAAGCTTGAAACCAAATTGTTCATTTATAATTATATTATTTTTGCTAAGAAAAGAATTCATCTGACGAAAGATGATTTTTTCAAAGACTTTACTCATAGAGCTAAATAAGCTAATAGGTCTATAATTAGCAGGCAAAAATTGAGATTTGCCCGGTTTAGGGAAAGCCAGAATCAGCGCAGTCTTCCAGACCTTTGGAAAGTACATTTTAAAGAATGCCTTAAAAATATAGTAAAGTTGCAAATAAATTTTAAAAGCAGACTTCTTAAGCATGTTATTAGTAACCTTATCTTGCCCCGGGGCTTTATTGTTCGGCAGCGTACCAACAATGTAGGAAACTAATTGCGGTGTTAAAAAAGCTACATCAATGGACGGGGTCAGATCATCCAAAGAGAGAATATAATCCTCCACTACCTTATTATGCGGGGAGACAAGATTCAAAGAAGAGGAGAAATTCTTACTGAAACAATCAGCTAACGCCCGGGACTTTTCGGTGGAATCATAAACAATAGATTGATCCTCCAAAATAAATGGTGGAATCGGTTGTCAGGTTCTATTGCGGGATTTTAAAACTATCCAGAGAGACCTATTCCCGACATTGACATTTTTAAGTCTGTCAGACCAATAACCATCTCTGGCCTCCCGGAGAAGAATGTTGATATACTTACTAACAACATTTCTCAAAATTTTATAACGGGAAAAACCAGTTTTTTAACGAAATTTTCTACGAAAACGATTGCGCAATTTAACCAGAAAATCCAGGCGCTCCAAGCGACTTGCATCTAAGGAATGAGAATGATAACTGTCTTTGTTAGCACGAAACGCTGTCTTAAGAGTACTAACTAAACAACTTCTGCAATTCCTCAATGCAGTGATCAATGTCAGTCTCATTTCTCAAGTCATAATTAATCCTCCATTTATTAGTCTCTTCAGTGAACTTATCCCAGTCCGTTTTATAGACAATTTTATTCTTTTTAACAACATTTGTATTTTCCAGATCGAGGATAACTGAAAAATGGTTAGAAGGCAACTCCTCAATCGTAAAGCATCCATTATATAAAGATAAATTTTTAACTAGGAAAAAATCAATGTTAGACGGATTTTTACGTGGCATTTTATGAGAATAAGTAGAGCTATGGATAATAGAAACGTTAGATTTATTAATATAGTTATATAAATGAACACCTCTAGCGTTGTTAGAGAAATTATTCCATAACCTATGCTTGGCGTTGAAGTCACCGCCAATAACAACGCTAGACTGATTGTTAAAAATAATATTAAGAGACTCAAAATCAAAGTCCGAGCTCGGAGGCGCATAGCAAGCCCCCACAGTGAGTTTCAGGCCAACTCTGACCTCAATAAGCAGTATTTCACAGCCCTGCAATATGAGGGGAGGCAGCTGAACATAATTAATGGCCTTACTAATAATAATAGCTAAGCCCCCAGCTATGACTCTATCCGCATCTTGTCGAACAACATCGTAGCCAGGAAAAGAGATTCTAGTGTTCGGATTCAGTCAAGTCTCTGTAATCAGCGCGATATCTACGTGATTATCGGCCAGAAATTGATTCAACTCGAGTAGCTTATTATTTAAGCTTGTAGCATTCCACAAGCAAATCTTTAAATTAGCCAACGTTTGAGAATTGAAGGCTAACGAATTAAATTTACCGATGAACGCCTGTAATTTGCTCATACCATCATGGCAAGAAGCAAGTTTAATATTTAAAAGCTTAATGACTCTCAACATATTGGGAACATCAACAAGTCGATTTATCTCCGTGAATAACTCACTAACATTGTCAGAATATGCGAGATCATTGTCTGATACCGAGTTGTTGATGTTTACATTTCGTACGGCCTCGGCGTACGATCTACGTAGTGAGCGAGAAGGAACAAAAGCAGAATGAGAGACATCCGTATTAGAATCAATAACCGGCCGAGTAATCGAATTAGCGTCTACTGGAGAAAGTGTAGATTTAAGGAGCTTTACGGGAGCTTTTGTGCGCAACCCAACTGACTCATGTAAGATGTTAGAAGAATTATTTGGAGCAGGTTTGACTGTTCTTTTGTCAACGAATTTCAGATACGCTGGACACTTAGTATAGCTAGCCGGATGATCCCCTTGGCAGTTGCAACACTTAGCAGGAGTATCCGGAGTCTTCTTACAATCCAATGTAATGTGGTCGGCCGTGCACTTGACACATCGAGGCTGCTTAAAACAATTTGATGAAGTGTGTCCAAAAGCCTGGCAGCGGAAGCATTGTAAAACGGTCTTGAAGTTTTTGAATTTATCCCAATAAATGCGAGAATTGAAAAGATATGTAATTTTTCTCAATTGTGACAATGTGTATTTAGCACTTAGGTTGATCTTGTAAATAGCATATAAACTATTTTCTGCGTTAATGTTCGTGCAAGAGTTAATTTTAATTCCGCTTTCCTCAAGCTTTTCTTTAACCAAAAGATTCGGTACGTTAGGCAGTCCTTTGAGAGTAACGGTAATGCTTTTGTCTTCGGGAAGCGAGTAAGTATGAAAACAATATCCTTCGTCAATAGCAAAACGCTTGAATTCAGTGTAATCCTCCAGTTTATTGAATTGAATTTTAATCTGGTTGCCCAAGAATTTTAAATGGAAATTGTCACCAATATCCTGCTTGAGTAACGTTGAAAATTGTGCAAAATTATTCGGTCTTAAATTGAGATAAACAGGCGGAGGTCGTCTCGCGCGTCCAATCATATCATCCGGAGCAACTCCTGCAGCATTTCCATTATTTGGAGTTTGTGGCTCATCCGTACTAGATTCACCAGCGTCTCGTGACTTTTTACTAGTGCGCTTAGAAGCTACTGGAGCTCTGCTGGGCTCCGCATGCATATCAAGCATATCCTTGGAATCGGCCAAGCATTGAAAGCAATTTCTAGTGTTAACATTATTGGCATTAACTTTATCGCGAGCAGCGATATCGTCAAAACGGGGTACCTTGTCAGAATGCCCGAATGCGGACGATCCAGCCGCAGAATCAAAAGCAGGTCGCTTTACAGGCATCTTAACGTTGTCATTACCCTCCGAGATAGAGGGACGTCCTGAATCATCGTCAGTCTCGGTGAAGCCCTCCACCTTGTCAAAAAGTCCAGCCAAAACGGCAAACCGGCACACCAGCACCACGAAGAGAAAACACCTCCGCCGTCAGCGCCCTGACAAGGGCGGAATCTGACACGTCGTCAGCGCCCTGAAAAGGGCAGAATCTGACAAACTTTACACTGAAGACACTACTCGCAGGCACTGTCGCCAATACGTCCGCTCCGGTCCAAGTCCCGCGCGAGACTCCTTCGTGAGACAACCGTCGGCGATAGGAGTGTCGAATCTCGATTGCAAGACGCGACTGACGTCGGGTTTAACGTCGAGAGAGACGCGTCGGCACGGACCTCTTTTACCGATTGCGATACGTTGCGTCATCTGCGGCCCTTCGAACTGCGGTAAGACTAACGTGTTGTTAAGCTTACTGGAAAATCCGCACAGTCTGCGTTTCGAGAACGTATACGTGTACTTGAAATATCTGCATTAGCCAAAGTATCGATACCTTGAGACACTGCTCGAATCGATGGACGAGATCGGTTATCGCGCGTTCTCCAACAATCGCGACGTCATACCGCCGAGCGAGGCGCTCCTCGATTCGATATTCGTGTTCGACGACGTAGCCTGCGACAAGCAGGACGCAATCAGTTAGTACTTCGCTATGGGTCGACATTCAAATATCGATTGTTGCTATCTCTGTCAAACGTACGCCAAGATATCGAAGCGTCGATACGCAGAAAATACAGAGCGTTGAAAACCGGCAGGATGGAGAACGAGATCGCTCTCGAGAGACAATTCAGCCAATCGTCGACCCGTTGAAACAAATCGTCGAACATGTCAGGAAAAGCGAATCCAAGAATGACAATGTGGCGGCGACGACGACGACGACGACGACGACGAAAGGTATCGTCATTAAAAAGAAACGTGAGCATAGCGAAGATGACGACGACGACGACGACGAAGGAAAATTCGCGCAAAAAATAATATCGAGACCTAAGAAGAGGAAAAAACAAACGAGCGCCGAGTCAGAGATGCTCCCGATCCACTCCACGCCTCTGAAACCGCGAAAATTATCGCTGCACGAGCGGATGGGGGAGGATGGCTGGAGGTTTTCGCGTCGCCGTTGCCCTCCCCCGAAACACCCGTAAGGGACGTTCTACAAACGCCGCAGAGTCACGAGGAACTGCATAGTCCATTTGGTCCGTTGGGACAAAGATACGTGGGCGCTCTTCTAAACGGGGACCCAGAAAATAAAATCGATTACGTTTACTGCGTGTACATGGGGAATGACGGCACGATGCTCGGCGACAAACGGTTCGAGGTGAACGCGGACGATTCCGTGATCGTGGACGGAGTGAGATACACGGGCATGCCCGGCTTATACGAATTAATCTTCAAGAGATATCCCGATGACGCAATTTACACCAAGAACGACGTGCAAAAGTACAGAAATATACTGTTGGCGACAAACGCTTACAGACGCAGTTACAGTGCTCTTAACCCCATCATGGGTAACAAGGGACCAAAATACAAGAACATCATCGCTCGTGTTGGTATCGCGTGATAGAATCGGAAGTAATAGAAAGAGCGCCGGCGTGACCAGATTGCCGTCGATCTTGAGATTGAACGACAATACAATAGATTACGTTTATTGGGACGATCCTAACGAATTGGTGGATCGTTTGCGATTGCTCGAGGCCTCCTCGTCGAGCGGGCAACGACGCGCACGGTAACGAGATTCAGTCGATAATTGAGGAGCTTCGCGAGATCGGATTGATTATAAATTGAACTGTCGCGTCGACCGCGACGGTAGTGCGATTCTCGACGAGATCGGTGCAATGTTGATGAACAAATTCGGTATGTCTCTGAGGAAACGCGGCGACGGCGGTGGATTTGCAACGGAAAGATCGTGATTCTTGATCGACTCCCTGCGAAACTACGTACGAGACAGCGCGCTCTGCTTGAACAAGGATTCCTACGACGCGAGGGAGCGCAAGTTACGACGTCTAGCCGCGCCGGAGATCGACAGCAACGCGACAAACAAGAGTTACGTCGAACGCGCGCTTCGAGAATCGGGAAAGGAGATCGAGTCGTTTTACGAAAAAACAAAAAAATTGTTGTCGACGGTGAAAAGCGAGGTGGATCGAACAAACGACGGCGTGAACGGACTCAGAATCGCGTTGAGCGAATTCAAGGAGACTGAAAACAACGTCATGAGCGGACTCAGAATCACGATGAACGAGTTTCTGGCCAAGTTCAAGAAGATTGAAAACCAGATCGAAAAAACGACGGGCAAGACGAATTCTTTGAGAAATGACGTAGATCAGATAAACAGTGTCCTGAGCGGACTCAGAGTTGCTATGAACGATTTTCTAGCAAAATTCCGTGAGATTGAAGGAGTGATGGTGACGAAGGAATCGCTCCAGAGAGAGATAGCGATAGTGATGAAAACGGACATTCGCGGCAACAAGGGGGAGCGTGCACGTCAATAAGGACGAAGAAGCGAACGTACAGACGGTGAGCTGTCTTTTTTTTTACACAACCGCGCATAATCACGTGCGCAGTCGAGAGAGGAAGGCGCGCAACAATGAGTACCGAAAAGCGGAGACTCGTGGAGGAGTTGCACACACCGGCGCGGAGAAACTTCCCGCGGCGTCACGTCGTGGTGCGCGGTTACGACGATCTGTGGCAGGCCGACGTGATCGAGATGCGTCCCTACTCGCGGCACAACAAGGGTTACTACTACATACTGACGGTTATCGACGTGTTGAGCAAATACGCGTGGGCGTTACCGCTCAAGAGTAAAAGCGGAAGCGAGGTAGCCGCGGCCCTGTCGAGGATATTTCGCGAGGACGCGCGATATCCGAGGAATCTGCAAACAGACAAGGGAAAGGAGTTCTACAACGCTAACGTGCGAGAGATTATGAGAAAACGCGACATAAATCACTACTCGACGTACTCGGTGATGAAGGCGTCGGTGGTAAAAAGATTCAATCGCGCGCTGAAGAACGACATGTGGAAACTCTTCACGCTCAACGGATCGTACGCGTGGGTCAACGCGCTGCCGCGTTTGCTATCGAATTACAACCACCGCAGACATCGAACGATCGGAATGCGACCGGCGGACGTGACACCCGCTGTCGCCAAGAGACTCCTGTTCACGGTGTACAGTCCCGCGAAGATCGCCGCTCCGGGTAGATTCAGGATGAACGATCCCACGTGCGCGTGAGCAAATTCAAGACGCTGTTCAAAAAGGGCTACACCCTCAACTGGATTACCAAGATCTTCTGTGTCGCTAAGATATAACGGACCAATCCTGTAACGTATCTGTTGAAAGACTACCGCGGGGAACCGATAGCCGGAGGATTTTACGAGCATGAGTTGCTGCGAGTTTCCAACCCCGACGTTTATCTCGTGAAGAACGTGTTGCGCAGGCGAGGCGACGACGTATACGTGAAGTGATTGGGAATGAACAGTTCGCATAACTCATGGATAAATAAAACAAATGTGTTGCAGTTAACAAAAAAAATTTAATGTATTTCCCCCCCCCCTCACATATTACAGTTTTTTTGTTAACCTTAATGTAAGCTTAATATGTGTGTGTGTTTCTTAATAGTGATAGCGATATTTATTATTTTTTTTTTATTAATGTAGTAAGCTTAATATATATGTATTGTATTTTAATAGCGATAGCGATATTTTTTTTTTATTTTTTCTTAATATATAGGTTTTTTTGAAAAAACTATCTGAAAATTTCAGTTCCCTACGCACAGAAAAAAAGACTCTAGAGTGATTTTTTTTTATGCAAAAAAAATCAACGTTTTCCCACCACCACTGAAAAAAAATTATCGACCATTGTGGGTAGGACTAGACAGTTTAAACATTCCTGACTTCCAACGATCGCGCGCGTATAAATCTAACCTATAAAACGCATTGCTAAACAAGAAATATATATATATTAACGTTGATAAGAAAAAAAAGTTCCTCTTCACGACAATATCTTGTAATGCCCCCACGGTAGAGTGTCGTACGAGCCGAAAACGACGTATCTCTTGTCATCGTACGGACTGAAAGCGAGCTTCAACTCGGACACGGTGTACACCTTGTGTAACGTCGAACGAATACACGACTGACGCCTAGACTGCTGTATCGCGTCGTTCAGGCAATGCATGTAATCGTTGAACGTTATCGTTCTCGCAACCACGTTTCTCTTAACGCCCTTTATTTTCTTCGTGTCGCTCTTTCCCTCGACCTTTAAGGCATACATCTTCGCCCTCAGTCCAACGAATTCCGTCATGACAGCGCCGTCGTTCTCGTCCTTCATCAAAGCGGGTACCTTCTTGTTGACACGCGGCATGCAGTACGCGTTGTTCTCGGGGTAGCCGCTCGTGTCGAATCTCGCAATGTCGCGTTTCATATTCTCGTACACGTCGTCGCACTCGAGAAAATATATGAGACTGTCGGTGTCAGTGTACATTATCTTACATCTTTCGCGATACAAGGGCACCATGTAGTCGTAATGAAAATCATAGACGCGCGTCTTGGATATCTCGAGAATGCTCATACCGACGTAGATGGGTTTGTTCAACCTCACCTCGAGCCTGCGCAATTCGACAGCCATCAGATCCTCCGCAAAGACGCTTCGACTGTGAAAATTCGGTTTCGCGATCATCGCTTCCGCGCCGTATCTCTCATCCCAACACGTCACGAGACGCACGTCGACATGATCTTGCACGTTTTCCATGGTCTTGCCGAATACCGCGTTGTTCATTAATTTGTACATCTCTCTCTCGAAATCGTTGCTAGCGCGAGTTCTTAATTCCGTATTGAGCTCAATGTATCCGCGAAGCCATGGAGATTGCGCGAATCGCAGCGCGCGATGAATCTTCGTGACGCGCAATCCGTGTTTTACGCATTGCTGTAGATTACGGTAGTGCAGCACGTAGCGCGACTTATCGCACAGAGTGGCGAGGAGTTTATCGCACCGTTTTTCGGGAGGCTTATCGCGCATAGGGCAGAACGGAAGGTCAGCGTGAGCGTCGTGGAGTTCACGCGGGTACGCAAGATCGACCTCCAAGATGTAACCGATAGCGGAGTCCAATGTCACAGACATTACGTCGAGACTCTCTGCGTCGTCGACCCATTGAAACTCCGTGTGCGGCAACGGTTCACACATCGCCCAGCCGTACAGATTGTTCACGTCGAGGTACATGAGATACGTCGACGGTCGCGAAGAGTCGCACGATCGCATGTATTTGTTGTTGGCGTGCGCGTACCTGTTGGAGCACTGACTCAGACCGCCGCGGATACCGCGCTCCACGAACATTATCATGTCAATATCGGTGAGCAATTTGAATGACACCTTTGTGTACTTCAGCATCGCGTCCCACGTGTATCCCGGTAAAGTGTAGTAATGCGCGGGATCCAGTCTGTAAGTTTCGATACAGGTGTCACGAAAATTTTCGAAGATATCCACCAGGAGAAGCACGTCCGTTTTAAGATACAGATCGCTGTACTCGCCGAGATTTTCCACGCGAAAACAAAGCCAGACGTTCCACGCGTGCTCGTATTCGCTATCGGTCACGGTATCGCCGGTCAACGAACTATAAAAAGCCTCTCGCGGCGGTAATTTCGTCACCAGCAACTTATCGAAATCGTCAACGTACTCATACGGAAATACGCCT
Source organism: Temnothorax curvispinosus (assembly GCF_003070985.1). NCBI lineage: Eukaryota > Metazoa > Arthropoda > Insecta > Hymenoptera > Formicidae > Temnothorax > Temnothorax curvispinosus. The sequence continues at coordinate 86,924 of NW_020212493.1, forward strand.
TTACGGGTGAGCAGGTCAAAATCGCTTTTGCTCAGTTCCGGAAATCCCAAACGCGTGATTCTCAGCTTGTTCCTATCGAGATACGACGCCAATTTCTCTAGACTGGCGCTGAGAAATTTGAACGAATCCACGAATCGCAACTTCACGCAGTTTCCACCGCGCGACAACGTCCCACTCACATTCTTCGTGAACGATATGTACCTCTCTTTAGTGAGCGGTAATAAATCGATGCTACCCTCGAAGCTATTAGCTATATCCTTGATAATAAAATGAACGTCGTATCCGGATCGAAATTGTGAAAGAAAACGGGAATAACGTACGGAGTCTCTGTAATTTACATTACGGCGCGAATGCGACCTCTGTAACGTCTGGTCAAGTGACAGTGATCGCGCACGCGTCGACCGTCCTTCGGTTCGAACGGTCTCTTGCATATGTGACAGTTTGTCGCGCTCTAAAAATTTTTTATCTCGTCCGGTGTGAGCTCCGCCATGGTCACGCTCGTCGAAAGTATCTTCTTCGCGCGATGCGCGATACCGTTGAGCTCGTTGACGAACCACGACACACAGTCCCCGCCGCGACAAAATCTGTACGCGGGTGCGATCTCTTCGTACGCGCTGCACAGATAGTATCCCACGCTGAACGCTTTGTGATGCTGATAGGCGTAACTCTTGAAGCCATCCTCGTCTATCTTCTCTCTCTCCAACACGCATTCCAGATCGGCATACACCACGAAGGGAAGTCGCTCCTTTTTACTGTAATTGCGAAAACAGCCACTTGTTGTCGTCGTTCAGGAGAACAATAGCGCAGTCGTTCATTTTTCCGCAATCGACGCTGTGAGCGGATAATTTCTCGCTCGAGTGAAAGTAATGTAGGCATCTGGGGAGAAAAAATATGTATAATTTTTTTTCATTTCACATACATACATCTGATTCGCACGACTTTATATATATATATATATATATATATTATATATATTGTGACGTGACATTGTCGCGTCCTCCGCCCAGACGGTAGCTCAACCGAGGGGAAGGTCGGGGATGGCGCCTCGACTCGAGTACGGGAGGGCTAATTGCGTTAACTAATTGTTTTCTCTTGTTAGATTTTGTAGGAGGCGACAGGAGCGACAGGTGGTGCCGGAGCAGGAAATTGACGACGGAAAATGTAACGGCGTGAATCGCAACGTGGGAAGGAAAGACACTGAGGGGACGCTGAAGTGAGCGGTTGACCGGCGGGCGGGTCACGCGGGCCCCGCCGCCAAGGCGCATAGCAGGTCTCGCCCAGCACATCCCTGGCCCCGCCGCAGCATAAGGAAGGGGTGCGTCACCGCTACCGCGGAGCGAGTGGACGCCCCGGACGCCTTACCCCGGTGGTACTTGGGGCGCCGAGCAGGATAGCCACGGCCGGCGGCCTGGCCAGCCGGGCTAACACTGAGATGGGCCCATACACAGGACAGTCAGTTGAAATTGCCGCGGTCAAGCAGCGGATACGAGTGGCGCCGCAAATAGGGCGGCACGCGCGACAGATCGGCGAGGCAGAAAATCGCGAGCCTGGGAGCGCATGCGCGGGCCTAGCGTGGTCTTGCCGGGCCGGCCGCTCATCACTGTCGAATCAGCCACAGCCGAGGAGCCATCCCCGAAAAAGTGTCCCGACGCCGCCGAGTAAGATCTCTACTCCGGTGCCACCGCGATAATTGGAGCTCGATCTCGGCCAAGGCCCGACCTTGTTAATCGTAATACCGACTAGATTATCGTGTAGATTGGTTAGATTACTGTGCGAATGCCGTTTAAGTTACCTCGGCATCTTGATAGAACGCGTGGTCGTGAGGCGGCCGAGATAGAGCCCGGTGTTGAAAGGGTTCTAGATTTAAGGTGGTAATACTGTGTGAGCGCTGCTACC
>NW_020212494.1:0-1058 GCF_003070985.1 Temnothorax curvispinosus
CATATATATATTACTCTGATTTTAAACTTACTTTCTTCGTTTAATATAATTTTTTAGAAATATCATGTTCTGATAAAGAGAAAATACTGATCGATGACTTGCTTTACTGCCACCTCGACTTTCTATTTCTTGAAGACGTTGTTCTTTGGTAAAACGTTCACGCAAGCGTAGCCAACGAGTTTGGCAAATATCAACTACAATAAATATACATATATAAATATAAATTTAGAAAATTATTAAATTAAATAATAAAATATTTTACCTGACATATTCATAACTGACGAGATTTCATGCCATGAATTCTCTTTCAATTTGGTATCTTTATATTCCTTTAAAGATGCATCGTACAGATGAGGGTATCCCCTGACTGCATCAATTAGTAGTTCATCACTTGTTTTTTCTTCAAATTGGACTTGATTATCCATATTTTCTTCAAATTGGACTTGACAATCCACATTCATATCATGTAATAAATTATGTGAATATGAGTGTTCCATTTTAATTAAAAAAAGTAGTGCAACAATTATTTTTTTAGGCAATAACCTGTATAACCTATAAAATTCATTTAACATTTAAGTTATCTAATTAATCTGCATATGTAATCACTATATTATTTAATATAAAACAAACTTACTTCTTCGTTTTATGTCTGCAGAAAGATTATAATATAAAAACTCATAATTAACATTTCCTTGTGATTTCAAGACAGAAAATCGAAGTGCAATATATGGGTAAACAGTCTAGTAACTTTTGTGTGATTGGTTACGATAAGACCTTAGACCTTAAACTTAAAAAATTTCATCCTTAATGTTCTAAGTTTAAATTTCAAAATGGCTGCTTAAGTTCTCGACTGTGATTGGTCGATTCGGTTATTGCTTAAGTTTATGGACTTAAGTTTTTTTGTGTGCCATGGCCCTTACTCTTGAGCGGGATCGCCCAGGCGTACTTGCTCAGCACATCGATGACCGTCAGAATGTAATTGTGACCCGCGTTTGCATGCGAATAAGGGCGCATCTCGACCACGTCGGCCTGCCACAGGTCGTCGTAACCGCGCAAAG
>NW_020212495.1:0-3328 GCF_003070985.1 Temnothorax curvispinosus
ACGTAATAGTAATAAAATTGTTTCTGAAATATACTTTTGCGATAATCTCAGATTGTTCTTAGATTCTTTCTGTGCTGTTACGGTATTTCTATCCTACTATTTAACCTTTTCGATATACGGAGCGACCGGGACACGAACGGCTCTCCAGTGACCGAAGCGCCGATCTGCCGATATACCAACTCGGCCGGAGAAAGCTATAGGCACTCGACGTTCAACGCCTTCAATTATTATATGTAATAAAAACTTAATAATAAAAACATTTAAAAAATTTATCAACAGAAACATTTCAAGTTAACATTTCAAGTTGTTCGGCCGCAGTGAGCAACATGTGGACGGTGACTATAGTCACTGCTCGGCCGCCGCAAGCGTTATATTAATGAACAGTGATTATAGACACTCTCCGTACCGAAAAGGTTAAATGTTTTGGCATTATACTTCTTGCGCTATCTTAAAAATAAAAATGCATACATTATACAGCAGCCTCTGTCTTACATTCATAAACCTAAAAGTTTGCAGCATCAATTCTATCTTAGTATATTGCGAACATTGTAAAATGACTCTCATGGAACGGTTTTGTGCCACTTGCAATCGATTCAGTTGCGTTTTATCCATGTCACTAACGTCGTTGCACAATATTCAAAATGTGAAACTGTGATTGACTTATACGTAATACATCCAGTGTACACCGATATATCGTTCCCTATTCTATTCAGCCAACTTATTTTTCCCCTATTTTTTTTAACATATAATCACAGTGAGAGAGAGAGAGAGAGAGAGAGAGAGAGAGAGAGAGAGAGTAGCAAATTAAAATTAATATTACCATTATTATCAACAAAATTATATAAGTTTGATGACTAAGCATGAATAGCCCAAAACGGGCAAAGTTCTTTTCATTAATTATGTCAATGTAGTCATCTGACGTCATAATCCCATTTGGATAAAATTTGCTATTCTCATACAAAACATTCCCAGACCATAGTATTTCCTCCAACATGCTTTACAGTTTTCTGAATATGACGATTTTGAAGCTCTTTTCCGTATTTTCTGCAGACTGTAATCCGTTTTATTTGTCTAAATAATTTACTAACTGTCCATGGAATCTTTTTCTACAAGTTTAACGACATATTTTCGCATATTTCAAGGTAAATTGCAAACGTATTTCCTTATTGATAGCGATGATTAAAGGTTGTTTATATGCGAGCCGATTAAATTTGCTTCACTGATAAGTCTACGACCTATGACATACAGTACAGTTGAAAATATCCGAGATAGAACAGCAAGTCACGATAAATTCAAAATAGACAGCAAAATAAAATTTTTTAGGTAACTTTGTCATTATTTTGATTTTATTGAGACTTTTTGTTCTACCTATTTTAAAGGCAAATGAATTCCATTACGTGATCTACAACTAAATACTGTAAAAAAAACAAAACAACAATATATAGAAAATAGGGGTCATAAATGACTCATTTTTGGGGTTTTTACTAGATCTCCTTATTTCACGTGTACACGGGTGCACGCATTACACGTGTAATTAGCATTTACGTGTATAAACACGTGTATTGTGTACCCTTGTGTATTACACGGATACGCGGGTTACACGTGTTTTAAAAACACGAATAAATAAATTAGTAAATAAATCAATAAATCAATAAATAAATATTAAAATTAATGAATAAATAAGTAAGAAAGTTCAAATTTTACACTAATTTTACATGCCATAACATCATTACTATTATATAAAACGCGACTGTTTGTCTGTCCGTCCGTCCGTCCGTCCGTCCGTCTGTCCGCGAACTACTCATTCGTTAGTGGACCGAATTTTTACCACGAGTATATGAAATAGGGGTAGAATTTCCCGGGGAGTGCCATAAAGTGTATAGTTTTTCGTTGCCGATTTTCTGGAAACCGATTTTTCTAATTTTTCTAATCTTTCGGGAAATAATCGACCGAATTTAAAAGAATTAAATATGAAACAAAGGTAGAATTTTCCGGGGAGTGCTATAAAGTGTATAATTTTTCGTTACCGATCTTTTTGAAAACCGGTTACAAAATTTTTTCAATTTTTCGAAAATTAATTGACCGAATCTTAAAAAATTATATGAAGTAGGGGTAGAATTTCCCGGAGACTGTCATAAAATATATAATTTTTTGTTACCGATCTTTGGGGAAATCGGTATCAGAAAATTTTCAAATTTTTCGGAAATTATTTGACCGAATCTCAAACAATTGTATATGAAGTAGAGGTAGAATTTTCTGGGGAGTGCTATAAAGTGTATTATTTTTTGTTACCGATCTTTTTGGAAACCGGTTACAAAATTTTTCCAATTTCTTGGGAAATAATTGAATCTTAAAGAATTACATATGAAATAAAGATAGAATTTCCCCGGGATTGCTATAAAGTGTACAATTTTTTGTTACCGATTTTTTTGGGAACCGGTTATACATTTTTTCCAATTTTTCGGAAATTAATTGACCAAATCTTAAAAAATTACATATGAAATAGAAGTCGTGTCAAAATTTTTTTAATTTTTGGAGGATAAGTTTAATTTTTTATTAATGGTCTTTTTGGAAACCGGTTACAAAATTTTTCCAATTTCTCGGGAAATAATTGAATCTTAAAGAATTACATATGAAATAAAGGTAGAATTTCCCCGGGATTGCTATAAAGTGTACAATTTTTTGTTACCGATTTTTTTGGGAACCGGTTACACATTTTTTCCAATTTTTCGGGAATTATTTGACCAAATCTTAAAAAATTATATATGAAATAGGAGTCGTGTCAAAATTTTGTTAATTTTTGGAGGATAAGTTTAATTTTTTATTAATGGATAATTTTTCATTAATGAATTGATTTTCTTGATCTATATATATAAGTACCGGACGTCTATCTGTCTGATATATGAAACAGAGGTAGAATTTATGAAACAGAGGTAGAATTTTTCGGGGAGTGCTATAAAATGTATTATTTTTCGTTACCGATCTTTTTGGAAACCGGTTACAAAATTTTTCCAATTTCTTGGAAAATAATTGAATTTTAAAGAATTACATATGAAATAAAGGTAGAATTTTCCCGGGATTGCTATAATAAAGTGTACAGATAATGTCAAAATTAAGATTGATGAAAACAGCAATCAAGGACAACTTATTGAGGGAAATTCGAAATCTTTTACAAAAAATGTTGTATATCGAGAAATTTTGTAACAAAGCTGCTATTTATATCGAGGGTGGGGGCCGGGGGAGGTTTTTAGCCGGTGCAAGTCCGGCATAACCCTAGGGACCGGCCCTAGGGTATGCATTAGGCATTTTCCTCCTCCAACAAAAAAAA
>NW_020212496.1:0-1664 GCF_003070985.1 Temnothorax curvispinosus
TCCAAAAAGACGTTGTAGCGAGAATGTGGGATCGAGCTCTTGGATGGCCACCAAGATACAACGAGTATCACAAAGCTTGAAGCAAATGTTTGGCGTCAAGTTTAATGAAGCTGAAGTAGCTATTCGCGACTTAACTCTGATGATCGCCCAAATAAAAGAAGCCTTCCATGCCTCGGGGACTTCATATGAACGGAAAATTGAATTGATGACAATGCTACCAAAGACTTGGAGTATTTCGCACATGGGGCAGACAATTGGTTCGACATATCACATGGCAAAGGTAGCAAAAAATCTCGCAACACAGGGAAAAGTATTATCCATGGACTTAAAAAGGAAAGGTGAATATAATAAAAGGTGAATTTAATAAAAGTGAATAAAATAAAATTTATCATCTCACTTTAGGCAGGTGTTTGCCAGCCGAGCTAGTGCAGGAAGTGATCAATTTTTACCATGACGATGACGTGAGTTCTCTCCGGCCCGGTAAAAAAAAGTTCTTGTCTCGTCGTAATAATGAGGGTGTTCGAGTTCAACACCAAAAGCGACTTCTTCTTGGGAATCTAAGAGAATTATATCAACGATTCAAAGAGATCCATCCCGATATGTCTATTGGATTCTCATCATTTGCAGAACTGCGTCCTGATTACTGCGTTCTGGCAGGAAGTGGAGGAACCCATACTGTGTGCGTTTGTTCGAGCCACCAGAACTTTAAATTAATGATGACAGGTTATTCAATTTATGTTTTTTATCACGCAAATGATTAATTTGTGCCGGACATTTTTTTTTATTGTAGTGATTGATTATGCGGTTTACAAAATAATTCTTGTGGAAACAGCCATATTATGGTAAAATTCTCATTGTTAATTTGAAAATATGAATGTTATCTATTATACACATAGATCAATAAACAATTAACAGATAATTTATTAAACTCACGTTACTCATAGAACACTGTCGTGCATAATCAATTGTTCACTTTTTTCAAACCTAAAGAATTGTAATATTTATTACACTCTCGATTGGAGCGACAAACAATCGAACAATCCGCTATGTATTGTTCCGATCAATTTATTGATTTATTAGTGATCTTCTACAATTTTTTGTATCAATCGCTTTATTGTTTTTTTACGATAGTGTGTAGAAAATATTTAAAAATTTTATAATCAAGTACTATACAGCCGGAACAAATTAATTAATTAGTCTACTTTTGAATTTAATTTTACAATAAGATTTTTTATTTTTTAGGTTGCAAATTACAAGTTCTTTCACGCCAGCAAAGTGTCCAGTTCGAGACGTACGAGGATGTTTTACAGCTATTGACATGCCGCGATTTCAACCCTATTTGTCATTTCAATCGTTGCGCTCAATGTCCTGGAGATGCGGATTTAAAAAAAATAATAACAGAATTATTCAGCGAAAATAATGTCGAATCCGTTACGTACAAGTCTTGGATAACGAAGCCGCGCTGCACTCTAATAACAAAGACTTGCAGCGCTGAGGAATTTGTAGAAGTTTTCTGCAATGAAGCAAGATCTCTTCTGCAACATTCTTTCATAGCTAAGCAACAATCTAGTTATCAGAGATTCGTCAAAGACAATTTAGCAAATGATGAATGTATGGCAATTTGCGACTTCGCCGAAAACTATGCATTCATCATTCAGGATGCG
>NW_020212497.1:0-5646 GCF_003070985.1 Temnothorax curvispinosus
GTCGAAGCTCTTTTCGTACTAAACTATATACTAGGATCTAACAAATCTGATTAGAAGGTGCATATTTGAGGAAAAGAAACATTTCGCGACGCCGTGTCTGAACACGAAGCTACATAAGCTCTCTGCAAAGGCAACGCGTCTCGTGCAACCACGGCGGGATTGACGCCGATACATGGTCTTTGTCCATTACGAGAGACGGTAGTGCAGATCGATTCAACGACCATCGTCACCGCCGCCGTTGTCCAGCGACGCATCACTCTTCGTTCTTCTCGCTCAAGATCGCCTCGCTCCTGGCACGTGCGCGGGGAAAGTCGAGCAACGCGGAGATCCAGTGTAACACCAGCAAGAAATAGAGAACGCCGAGCAACGCATCGGTTATTCCTCCGTTACTCCGCTCGATGCGCGCATTACTTATTGTTGGCCACGAGCCACAAAATCCGCATATAAAACAGTCACGCGTCTTACACGCGCGACGGCTCGCGCTTACTTCCCTTTCCTCCAACTTTTTCTCTCTCAACATTTTTTCTCCTCTTTTTTTTATTTATTTATATTTATTCAAACCCAAGTCGCGAGCGCGACGCGCACGTTCTCGCGGACGGAGTCGCTAAGAGGACCATGCCAATCCCCGAATAAAGCAGTGAGTCACAGCCCTTATTTTTGTTGATCCTTTTGTTGCGCAGTGGCGTATACAGTTTTGCACTGCAGCTGCGAGTGTGTCTATGAGTGTAATATCGTTAGTGTACGCGTGCCGCGCGCTGGTACAATTGCCGAGCATATAGCGATGCTGTGGCGGCCCGGGGATAAAACTCAGCTCAAAAGATCTCTCGAAAACATCCCCCGAAAATATGGAAACGCTTCGATGAGAAGCCAAAGGCGACGTTTCTCCACTTGGGATGTATAGCTCCACGACGCGCGATATTGCAATTACAGCTGTTACAGCAATTTACGGTATTTCGCGGCATTCGCGGAACGTATTGTATCTAACTTTAATCAATCTGTTCAGAAGTTTAACGGGATTTTCAATATATTTGTTAGAATGTGCAATATTGCATAATAATAATTATAATTATATGCGCACATAATATTATTCAATAATATGTTACATTTATAATTTTTTTTTTATGAAGATTGTTGAAAAAATTAAGCAGCTTTTTGGATGGATGTTTTTGCACGGACGACTTATGATATTGAGCTGGCATGGGGACAATCTTATTGCACGCGTTTGCGAACGAAACAATTTCTACGCGAATTTCGCTTTGATATCACATTCGAAACCGTCATGCAATTTTGCAAACTTGCGCGAAAGATGTTATTTTAAAGTTTTTGAAAACAAACTGGAGTAAAGCTCTCTATCGATGACAAAAGATCTATGTTGAATTGTATGTATTATATAGCTAATAGATCGAGAGATTGAGATAGACATTTTTAAATGCTTTTTCCTTTCGTTAATCCTTACGAATTACGGAACTACGTTAAAAAAAATTAGAATTCCTAAACGTAGTCCGACCGATAATCTGACCCATGCTTGCCGCCACACTTCGTGACGTCCTCGTGGAAGTACAAGTGCGTCGTGCGTGCGTGTGTACACGCGCAAGGACAATACCTTTTCAACGCTCGTGCATGGCGGTGGCGTCGATCGATGTCGGTCGATCGACGAATTTAGCACCTTATCCACTTTACAATCGAAACTCAATCCGAAGTGCTACGTTTTTCTTTCACTTCAGATTTGTTCACCTCCTTGTTACTTTAGATACTTTAGACAATTAATATCTGTACAGACACGTGTATGTTCCTCGTGATCGTGATATCCTTATGTTCTTTTTTTTCATACTAAACCGTTATTGAATTTGTTTGTAAGACGAACTAATGCATGTCGCTGCGGGCACGCGACGAGAGTGGAGAGATGAACGATTCTGCTAGATCCAGATTTTCTAATAATTCCGCACCTCTGACGCCTTTGTTACCAGGGATTCAGTTATAGACAATTAAAATAGATGTAGAAAGAGAGACATTAACATTTCAGTCAGATCTTACAATTAGTATGCATTTCGATACGAGTCTAACATTATATCGTGCGCTTCTGAGCGTTAATTCGTAGGCTTTACAGCGCCCTGTTGATCTTTCAGCTCCGAAGAAGCCGCTGTCGCCGTTCGCCAAGTTCCGTCAGCTCGACAGGCAAAATAGCGCCAGTTTGTCGCCAAGGTGAGAACAGAAATTAAAACTGCACGATATGTATAATTAACGATTACGCTTTAACGTGGCAGAGATCATCGAAGAAGACTCTGATTGACAGAGCGAAAGAGAAGACATGCTAATTTTACATGTATTAATTGCTTCACATCTTGCCGAGTGGTTTATATTTTGTCCCTGATTTGTTCGTTTAGCCCCGTAAAATCGCCGGCCACGGAATTTCGATTCAAATTCACCGAACCAACCGTACGAGATAACGCTGCGCAAATTAAAGAGCGTTTACTAGCGTGGTGCCGATCGAAAACCAAAGAGTACGAGGTAAAGTGTGCATCGTATATGCGTTATGTAAAACAATATTCTTACGACGCTCTCTTTGTGTCTATCGAGAGAAAGCACGTTGCGGTTAGCGAGTTATTGAATTATTATACGTATAAAAACTTTTTCATCCTGTTTCCAGAATGTACAGCTTGACAACTTCTCGACAAGCTGGAACAACGGTTTGGCATTCTGCGCGTTGATCCACCACTTTAGGCCGGATGCTTTCGACTACAATTCTCTACGTCCGGAGAACCGCAGGAAAAACTTCGAACTGGCTTTTACGAAGGCCGAGTAAGAGCTCCGAATTTCTCATTTCGAGATGCTGAGATATTTACGTATTAGTTAATCTCTTTTTTTTTGTTATTCGCAAACCTAAGAACTTCTCTCTCTTGCAGCGAAGTCGCTGGGATCGCGCCGTTACTTGACGTCGAGGACATGGTGATGATGCAACGGCCGGATTGGAAGTGCGTCTTCACTTATGTTCAGTCCATCTATCGTCGTTTCAAGGATGAAGACTAACACGGCTAAAGTTTAAAATCGCAGCCAGCAACAGCAGCAACATAATTCCATTTCACGCCAAGACATAACACGCTACACGTAGAAAATAAAGTTTTTCTAACTCATATGTGGTTGGAAGAACAAATAGCCATTCATTTTTGTACGCAGTCAGACTGGTGTTCCTGTGGCCACATGTGAATCAAATCTGGTAGTAAGCGTAGAACTTTTCAGACAATGTCCTACAATGATGATGATGACGACGATGACGATGAGATGACGGCAATGATGATGAGTCATTGAAATTAGTCTCACGACTGCGTGAGAAGCTATAATGCATTCGTACATGTCTTATATTTTCGTATCTCGCATATTTTCCTGGCACGCAGCCTTACTAACGTAACTACTTATTTCTACCGATACGATGCTGATGCAGCGGCTAATGGTTTCTATAAAAAAAATGCACGACCAGTATCCACGTGTAAAAGCGAAACGCAGAATCGTTGCCAGTGACGTTAGCGTCGATATTATAAAACTAATAAAAAATGTCTTAAGAATACCAAAGAGATTTCTCAAATAAATATGTGATATGAGAAGAATTGTTCAATTATTCTCCTGACATTTTATTAATTTTTAAGCTTGAACTTTCGCGATTCGAATCCTCGAATGTTTTCGAAATTCTCAAAATTGTACTTCTTAAAATTTAATTAATTACTATTACTATCTGATTATTGTTATATAGTTATTATTATTACCTGATCATTATTATCGGATATATTTTGATTTTCTGTAAATTTTTTTCAAAAATCTAAAGTTGAAAGCAGAGAGAAACCTGAGAGCGGCCATCCGGCTTCGGGGTACGTCTGTCCTAATCTGCCCTCTGAGAAAGTGGACGTCAACTACGGCGTTACGCTCGGTAACGATCAGAGAAGACTCGGGTAACGATACATGGGTTCGTATCCATGCTATGGTTCGTGTCCGAACTACTCAGATGGAGGGGATATGCTGGTCGCGCAAGCCTTTCCTCTGTCCGTGTACGCTATGCCCTCGGCAAGCTTCGAGCGGGGAGAGAAGAGCAGACATACGATCTGCTGTCTCTCTTGAGCTGTGACGTTGCCGCTTTGCACGGGCCGGCTTGCCGGCTATACCACGATGCCACGCATTTCGGGTATCGCGTCTCGTGTCTCGCCGAGTGCCGAGTCTCGAGTTGACAAACAACGATACGCTATACCCGCTATATACGTTACATTTGCTTGTATACAAATTTTAATTTTTATATTTATAATTAAATAAATAAATAAATATATATATATATATATATATATATATATATATATATATATATATTTGAAATTTATAAATATATAAAGATTGCAAATATAATTAATTAAATAAATATTTATAAACATAAAAACTAAAATTCGTAAATGTAATGTATAGAAACCGTTCTATGCTTTTCTATCTAAAAAAGTCTTACATTAAAAACCTTTACTTTGCATAATAAATTTTAAATTTAATATTTAAATGCATACCAATAATTATATTATTAACTATATTGAGGAAAAAATGGTAGTTTATAATGTTTCTTGCACTCTTATTAAATTTATTTTACCTATGCATGTTTAAGCGGCCAAATTACGAGCAACAACAGAAGGATAATTGGATAAAAATAAAAACACTTTCTTAAATAAACAATACACATGGGTAACAGTGAGTTCTATTATAATTCTCGTATAGTTCTGAACGTGTTCTAACGTTTATTTCTAAAGAGTTCTGACGATAAGCATTATTTATTCATATTTTAAATAATTTTTATCGCCCAAAAAAGACACATTTACGGGTATGTGGGTGAGACGCTGTAGAAAATCTCGGAGTTCTGGCTTATATAAAATATTTTTCGTACAGTTCTAAGCATACTAAAACAATTTTTAAAGAGTTCCGGGCATTGGCAATGTTGTATAATTTTTAAATAAATTAATAACGCACGAAAGTCAGGAATTTATCGAGAATAGGGTCTTTCTCGAGCGATAAGAATTATTTAAAAAATAAATAAATAATGCTTATTGCCAGAATAAAATAGGACAACATTAGAATACGTTCAGAACTACACGAGAATTATAGCAAAACTCACAGAACTGCCGAAATACGGCCAGCGTCTCACCTTATTTTCGATAAATTCCTGATTTCCGAGCGGTATTAATTTATTTAAAAATTATACAACGTAGTGTTTGCTAAAGTTAATAAACATATATATACAACGTAGCTAGTGGCGGGAACTCTTTAAAAAATGCTTTAGTATGCTCAGAACTATACGAAAAATATTTTATATAAGCCAAAACTCCGAGATTTCGCACAGCGTCTCATCTTCTTCTGTCATGATTACTTTTCGGTTAATATTAATTTTTTTTAATATAACACAAAGATTCTAACGCTCGGAACTCTTTAGAAAATGTTTCAATATGCTCAAAACTACTCGAAAAATATTTTACATAAACCGGAACTCCGAGATTTCAACTGGCGTCTCAACCGGTATTACTCGATGCATTGTAATTTTTTTTAGTACCTTATAATTAATTTTTTTGCTTTTATATGGCAGAACTCTTTATAGAACTGTTATAGAACTATAGATCTTGCAAAATCTGA
>NW_020212498.1:0-3855 GCF_003070985.1 Temnothorax curvispinosus
TGTGTGTGTGTGTGTGTCCACGCGAAACGAGGTGCCACATGGGTTCATGACGCGCTTTTCAACTTAAGTTGGAGCCCCCCTCACACCCCCCTGTGGTTGAAAGCGTGGAACTCGCTTTACAACATAAAGTGCGCGATTGTACGGTGCGCAACTGTACGGTGCGCGATTGTACATACGGTGCGCGATTGTACGGTGCGCGATTGTACGGTGCGCGATTGTACGGTACGCAATTGTACGGTGCGCAATTGTATATACGGTGCGCGATTGAACGGTGCGCGATTGTACATACGGTGCGCGATTGAACGGTGCGCGATTGTACGGTGCGCGATTGTACGGTGCGCAAAAACCAATGCAACATACATTTATTTATTTAAATAAATTAATAATATGTGTTGTGTCCAAAAGCAACGGTGTTCAATTGTACTGTGCGCCAATGAAATGTGTCCAAACGAACTGTGCGCGATTGTACGGTACGTGACTTTAAGTGTCCAATAGTACTGTGTGCAATTGCAACGTGCGCAATTGTACTGTGCGCCAGTGAAGGCTTCTCATCGATGACCAGATTCCGCTGAGCATGAGGCGTCATGTCTCGAAACTTGGGACATGTGACGATATAGTGCGTCCCAGCGCACAGCGAGCATCCGGATGATTCAGTCCCGGCGGGTGGTGAGGTGGCAACATGAGCGAGGGACGGGGCCGTCCGGATTCGAACCTTAGGCGTTGTGGGAGAGGTTCCCAGTTCCATGCTCTCCAGAGCACGAGCCCGGCCGGTGAGGAACGTTTTGAGGTCCCGATACGAGGGATTTCCGTAGAGGAGCCAAGCTTGACCTCCCAAGCTTCTCGGGTATGTGGGTCGAGCCGGTGCACGATGAGGTGTACCAGGAGATGATCCCAGTGTCGAACCGGCGCGCCCAGTGTCTACAGGGCATTGAGGGCCTCCGTGGTGGTGTTAAGAACAGCGTTAAGTTCACGTGCCGATCGAGCAGCCATGGCTTTGATGGCGAACAGCCGCTCTACCTGCGATGAGATCAAGAGCCGCTTATTCTCGAATCGCTCGACGAGCAAGTCCCAGGCTGCTGCGAATGAGTCCTCCGCGACGGGCAGATTAGAGATGAGCTGAGCAGCCTCCCCAGTGAGGCTGGTCCGGAGATAGTGCATTTTCTCGACATTAGATATGTCATGGACTCTGCCGACCAAAGATGAGAAGAGATCGTGGAAGGGTCTCCACGCCGAGAAGTCTCCGTCGAATTGTGGAAGAGAGATTTCCGGGAGATGGCTGCGTGCCGTTGATGGTCCGGGGAGAGAGAGATTAGTTAATTTGGATCCCAAAAAGGAGCTCGATCGATCCTTCTCCTCAATGAGATAGGCGAGTGTAGCCTTAACCTCGGCGTAATATTGGTCATATACACCGTCCCGGAAATAGTCGAGCTCGAGCAATGAGTCCACCTTCAGATCCGAGAGTCGCTCGTGTTCCTGATCGAATTTCTCCCAGTAATTGTCGATCAGAGATAGCTTCACTTTCAATGAGGCGAGGGGGAGCGAGAAAAACCCCGACTCCTTGGCCTCGAGCGCCACCGACTTGATATATGTGAAATGGTTTATTTGTAACGAGATCTTAGCCGCGACGGGCATGGTTCGTGTCAGAGAAGATGCCGCGTGAGAGTACTCCCAATGTAGCCAATCGGCTAGTCGGAGATGCGGTACCGTCGATTAAGGCCACGCGCGTGGCCAAGGCCGGGAGGTCACTTTCGAGAGAGCCGATCGTCGTGAGCGGCGAGTGAGCAAGCGCGCGGAGGGCGGAGCGAGAGCGCGCGAATTGACCGTGATCCACGAGCCGAGACGCGCGAGGCCTTCCGAGTCAAGTGTAACAACGAGAGGGGCAGGCCGCCCGAAATATCAAGAACGTCTGAGCGTCCGAGCACGTGTCGCGACGGTGGATATCACGAGGCGGAGGGGGTTGCACTCGCGAGCGCGGTTTCGCACGATCGCGCATCTTGCGCGTGTCGAGCACGCTGTCGCCGTTTGAGGGGCGATAAGGAGATTGAGACCACCGCACGATCTCCCGGGACTATGCCCGAGATTATCCGGTCGGGCGAACGATACCGAACCGCGAGAGAGAGAGAGAGAGAGAGAGAGAGAGAGAGAGAGAGAGAGAGAGTCACGCCGCGCGCCGCGAGATAACGGCGAGAATGTTCGATGAGGCCGACGGCCGTTCGATTCCGAAAGCCGCACTGCTCCCGCCAGATCCGGCTCAAAAGACCAAAAAATGTTTTGACTCGGCGCATTTTGTCTGGTGCCTGGTGAGAACAGGCGGCGAGCACTCCCGGGCGGGACGCACAATTCGTAGTGCCGGTCACGCGAGCGCGAAACTAACCTGCCGGCGCACGGCCGTGAGTCGGGCGGGGCCGCAATCTGTATCTCAATGCCCGAAGTCTTGAGCCAATCATCCATAGTTCGAAAGGGAGTTGTTCCCGAGACGCACCAAATGAATGTCACCGCAATTTCACTGTTTCTGAACTTGGTCGCAAGTCTCTCCGCAAGCTAGATACCGAAGTACGTCCGTCTTGCACAGGGAATCGAACACCACGTTCCGGAAACGATCGCGCGAGAGACCAGATGCGCGTGCGATCTTCCGCGATGATCAATATCTCGACCCGTCGAGCGTAGCCGGTCGGGTCGACCTCTGATTGGTCGGCTCCATGTCATTGGCCGGTCGTGAGTCAGAACAATGAATTCCGAACAGATGTCATATGTAAGTACGGAAATTTTGTTTTTTATATACAGGGTGATTCGAAACAACCTTTTATCCTTCAAACTACAGATTTTTGACACAATTCTAAGAAAACTTTTCCTCTTGCAAAATTGTGTCCAACGCTTACTTTCCGAGATATTAACAAAAATTGTTACCCTATTACGGACCGAGTACAGGAGGTAGGCAGGAGCGGCGCAACTCATCGTTAGACGCGGGCGTTTACGTCGGGTGCTTGTTGCGATCAGCCGATCGATGCACACAAATTGCGTACCAATATTTATTGCCAGCACAAAAAATCTATAGTTTATGTTACGCACACCGTAGATTTTCAGAACTGGCAATAACATTGTAAAACACATACAATGTTTACGCGAACGTTACTTCTTGTAGTAACTTACGATAATTCCTTCGCGCAAACAAGATTTTTTTTCGCGTAAACGGAATTTTGTAGTAACTTACGATAATTTACTCCGCGTAAACGAGTGAATTATCGTAAGTTACTACAGAAGTAACGCTCGCGTAAACATAGTAGTAGTAACAGCCACAACGATACGCGCACACACATGCAAGCACGTGCTTTTAGTTCTCTCTTCTTAACTTACTCACTAACTTCACTTTCTTTACTTCACTTTAATTCACTTCACTCTCTTTACTCACATGCTAAAAAATATTTTTTTACAAATAAATACACATTGTTTACGCGAGCGTTACTTTTCTAGTAACTTGCGATAATTTTTCCACGTAACCGGGGTTCTGTAGTAACTTATAATAAATTCACTTCGCGTAAAGGAGTGAATTATTGTAAGTTATTACAGAAGTAATGCTCGCGTAAACGTACTCGCGTAGTTGTCGATCGCTGTGTTTACTGCAAGATGCACTGGTATCTTTTAAGTGTAAAAAGGTGTAAGAGTGCGCACCATCTCTAGGCTCCCGACGCGTATCTTTACGAAAAACCGATTTTACGATATACTCGGTACTAGCGGTATCGAATGTAAATGTCTGATTGGTTAATGCCACCGAATTCGAAACACGGAATTCGGAGAGGGGCGGATTAAAATGCCAAGAAATTTTCTTCGTTGTAGCAAAGTCGCCAACTCGCGTTT
>NW_020212499.1:0-21439 GCF_003070985.1 Temnothorax curvispinosus
CATAGGAACGCCTACATAGAAGCACGACTAACTGCTCCAATAATTTTTTTCCGTTTTTCCGTTTTAAAGTATTTATTGTGTCCGTAAAAGTGTCACAAAAACCGCGAAAAAAAATTACAAAAATATTTTTATATCACACGTGCGTGGAAAGTGGCCCATTCCGCGCGCGCCCAGGTTCCTGCACTTGTTACACAAATGACTATTGTACAGTTTTTCTAGGAAATGGCTCAACGGTCGGGCGAGAAAGTTTCTCGAATATTGCGTTCTCGCGAGAAGGTTGATTATTTCGGCGACGAGGACAGCGAAAACGAAATCGACTTAGTAGAAGAACAAGAAAGTGACGGTTCTGAAATGAGTGTCTCGGATTTAGAATCTGAAGAAAGTGACGGAGAAGAAGAGGAAGAAATCGAGGGTGAACAACCGGCTACGTCAACAAGCAGGCGTCGTAAATTTGCTTACGGCAAAGATAAGCACAAATGGTGTCTTCAGGCTCCGGAAATTCGAGGTCGCAGGTCAAACACAACTGTAATTCTACCTGAAGCTATTGGTAGTGCTGCCTCTTCGCATACACCGCTAGAATTCTAGAGCGTGCTATTTTCAAATTCTATCTTGGAAGTAATTTTGAAATATACAAACGCCGAAATTAAAGATATGCGGCCAATAACCCTGACACTAACAGCGCGTCTTTTCAACCTGTTACAATGAAAGAATTGAAGGCATTTATAGGACTTTTATACTATTGTGGTGTGAACAAAGGTAATCGCGTGTGTTTATCGGAATTGTGGGCGCGCGATTTCGGGACAATGCTGTGCAAAGTTACGATGTCACAACGACGATTCGAATTTATTGGCTGTCGAATTCGATTCGATGATAAAAACACACGGGCTGAAAGACGCGCCACAGATGTACTAGCGCCAATTCGCGAAATTTGGGACACTTTTGTAACGAATTGCCAAAGTAATTATTCGCCGAGTGAGTTTTTGACGATCGATGAGCAGTTATTAGGGTTTCGCGGTCGTTTTTTTAACGCGCGTTTACATAAAATCAAAACCGGCACGTTACGGGATAAAAATTATTTCTATGAATGACGCGAAAACGTTCTACATGTACAATGCGATCCCATATATCGGACAAGTACCCGCAGAGCGCGGCGAAAGTGTACCGTCATACTACGTTCGTAAATTGAGTGAGTCAATTTATAACACTGCTCGAAATATAACTTGCGATAATTGGTTCACTTTGATCGAAATTTTTAATAAAATGAACAAAAACTATAACTTGACCATGGTAGGTACACTGAGGAAAAACGCGCCAGATTCCGGAATCTTTCAAAAGAAATGCTTCGATCGGTACAACAAAGTATGGTTACGACAGGCATAATATCCTACTTTTCTTTTGCCCGAAAAAAAATAAGGTTGTTTTGATGCTGTTCTCTAAACATAAAACCGGAAAACAGTACGAAGACAGCGACAAAGCGGAGATAATCGATTTTTACAATAAAACAAAATGTGGCACGGATGTTTTTGATCAACTCAAGAAGTAACCGATGGACGATGCGCTTTTTTTGGGAATGCTCGACCAGGCCGGCGTAAACTCTTGTATATTGTACAACTTCCTGCCTGACAATGACATACAAAGCAAACGAGAATTTTTGAAAGACCTCGCGTTATCCCTAATCATACCCCATCTCGAAGAGCGCGCAAAAAAGCCCTGATTACAAAAAGTTTTGTCACAAAATATTTGCGAGGTACTTCTGCAAACAATATTGAAAATCCTCCTGTTGATGTCGGTACGCATAAAATGTCAAAAAGAAAGCGATGTTATTACTGCCCGAATGAAAAAGATCGCAAAACTATCTATTGTTGCGTAAAATGCAAGAACCCAGTTTGCGATAATCATCGCGTTTCGTGCTGCGCGCCGTGCTTTTTGTGACATGTTTTTTAAATGAGGATTTCAAGAAATGTAATTTTTTATTTTTTGGTAATAAAAGAATGTTGTGACCCTTAACTATTGACTTCTTATTGATTTTATTACCAATTTTTCAATTATTATATATTTATCACTGTTTTTACTACGAAATTTGGGGCTAATTTATTGGCAATTTTCAGGTTCAAAACTTAAGCACTTTATTTCCAAATAATTGCATGCAATATTTTTTTTATAAAAGCTACACTTTTCCCCTTCAATTTCTTTTTTTTATTCATTTTGATATTTTTATTTGTTTTAAAGTTATAATTTTTTGAGTAAACAAATGATTTTACCCCTAATTGCTCCATTTTTTAAATACAAATTATGTGAAAAAATTAAATTGTCTATAATTTTATGATTGATACTTCAAATTGAAGATTTGAATTACCTCCATAAATTTTTTCAGATTTTTTGTAACACTTTAACACTTTAAACAAACGTCAGGCGTGCAATCGTTACCGTGTCCGATGGACACCGTGTGCAATCGTTACCGTGTGCAATCGACCCCGCGTCCGATCGACGACGTGTGCAATCGTTACCGTGTCCGATCGGCACCGTGTGCAATCGACACCGTGTCCGATCGTTACCGTGTGCAATCGACACCGTGTGCAATCGACACCGTGTCCGATCGACACCGTGTCCAATCGGCACCGTGTCCGATCGACACCGCGTGCAATCGTTACCGTGTGCAATCGTTACCGTGTGCAATCGTTACCGTGTGAAATCGACCCCGTGTCCGATCGACACCGTATCCGATCGACACCGTGTGCAATCGTTACCGTGTGCAATCGTTACCGTGTGCTATCGTTACCGTGTCCAATCGGCACCGTGTCCGATCGACACCGCGTGCAATCGTTACCGTGTGCAATCGTTACCGTGTGAAATTGATCCCGTGTCCGATCGACATAGTGTCCGATCGACATCGTGTGCAATCGTTACCGTGTGCAATCGTTACCGTGTCCGATCGGCACCGTGTGCAATCGTTACCGTGTCCAATTGACACCGTGTGCAATCGTTACCGTGTCTGATCGATACCGTGTCCGATCGACACCGTGTGCAATCGTTACCGTATGCCGTGTCCGATCGTTACCATGTCCGATCGGGAAATATTGTCGTGTCCGATTTGTAATGTGCGCAATCGGGACAATCCCGCATTTTTGAAGTATCGGTTTCGGCGAACATTTCCCGGGATTTGACCTTCACCGGGGATTTGGGCTGGAATTTCGTTTGCTGGTAAACCTCAGGGTCCCTCGTTTATATATACATACCACACAAATTTACGACCGACAAAGATACCGTGGAATACTTTGTCAATCTCGTCGTTATTGTTTACGGTTTCTTAAGGCTCTATCAAGCGTCGTTTACAATAGCAGCAGGAGTGGTGGATCAAGACTGTACGACGTCAGAGTAAGCTGGTTTTCTGGTGTAATAAGAGCGTAGAGTAAGGCCGTAAGCGAAATGATTGAATTCCATTTCTTACAGTCTCCTCCTTTACTCTCAGTAAGAGTGTTACTGACAGTAACAAACGTGCACGTGACAGGGAGCCGGTGTAGTTTGAATTGTTTTCTTTTTCTCCTGTTGACATTAGCGTATGTCATCGTCGCATCATGCGACGGATACGATATACGCTAACGTCAGTAATTGTGTGTTGACTTCCGACTTCCGACTAAACAATCACGACAATCCTTGTGCGTAGGCTCTTAACCTGCAAGTATGTCGGACATGGAATTGATGAAATACCTTTCGGAAGATGAACTCAACAGTGACAGAGAGCTAATTGCCGTGGTCCGAGTTAACAGATTTTTGTACGACAAGACCGAAAAGTTATACGCCAATGGAAATGTGAAGACTGCAGCATGGATGCAGGTCTGCGCGAGCCTCACTCATCCACTAGAAGATAAGTTTATTTCGATTATTTTAAAATGTTGGTACAGGCCTAGTTTACACCGATCACTTGATACGCGTGTTAAATAGTAATTAACTAGTTTAGTTTGATTATTGGCTGATCAGCTCAAATATACTATTTGATACGCGTATCAAGAGATTGGTGTAAACTAGACCACAGTTTTGTAACAATTTTTTGTTACAGTATATTCAATGAACGATATGTCGCAGTAAATCGGTGAAGGACACGTTTAACAGAATGCAGGTAAAGTTAAGTTAGGTTATAACACTAGGAACACTAGGAAAAGAAATTGTAATAATAATAATGTAATAATAAATGTAATACTACAACTACAAATACAACTTGGGTGCTCTGCAAGGATTTGACATTCCTGGAGGACATCATCAAACCTAGAAAGTAAGTGTTGTGGCCGGAGAAGTTCTGCATGACAAATGTTGATGACATAATTAATGTTTGTAATGTGATCACAAAACCTCATCCAACGACAAGTCCAAAGCTTTTGCAAAGTGTCAAGTGCCAGAATTTCGAACAAGTTCCTCGGTCCCATATACGTCTGCTTTTTCTGATGGTCAAGTAACAGTATTATGCACAATTCCCCCCTTCTCTGTTATGTCTGCTACAAGCCCAGACACGTCTAGTTCTTGGAATTGGGACTTGCATACAAGACTCGCAAGTGAGGAGATTAAAGATTTATTGTTAGGTTGTGACCGAATATTAAGAGAGACTCACTTTGAGTTGAAATTATCGGTCGCCACTACGTTTAACGCACGAACGTAGAACGCTTGTGAACCAACGATGCTCGTCGATGGCCTTGTAACTTCCTTCCTTTCTGTCTATCGTCAAGATGTACGACAATCACTCTTCGTAGCTATGTGCGATTTAGAGACTATGTCCGCGACTGTAGTCACGCACACTCACTCGGTCCGTAAAAGTCGATCAAAGATTAGGATGAGGAAAAGTTTCCGCAAAATAATTTCGATTCGTATCAATTTAACGAAAAACAATAATATATTAATTTATTGTTTAAATAGCGGAATATAAATATATGAACATTTCACGGGTGTTGCCCGGGTACAGTCTCTCGAACTTGTGATTATCGAAAATATATTCGGTTTACATATCCGTGAACGCGTACGATATAATACAGACTTTTCAACGGTATTCGCGTATTCGCGAAATTTGTCTTTCTCATCAATAACGAAAATATTCTAAGTATCACGCACTCGCGACGAAACACGTCCGTACGCTACGAAGTTCTCTCGAGAAAAGACCTCGATCGCTCCCCGCGGCATCCCCACTTTGGGTTACCGCATGCGCGGTTGGCGCTAAGATGAACATGCCCACCGCGTTGGGTGATCTCCCTCTCCCTCTATCATACAAGTGTCTCTCTCTTTTTCCGTTATTCTCGATGTCGTAAACAACTTTTTTCTTGGAACAGGAAATTTCCTGTGCGTCTCACGCAACATTATAAAAACTTTAGATTTACCGATTTTAATATTTTAAACAACGAGAATGATAATTGTATGATATGCGCGTTCTTATTTTCAGCTAAAAACACAAATATTAATGCAAATATATCTTTGAATGACGATCCTTAACAATATCTCTTTACGCACCCAAATTACATAAAATCTTTAATTATTTCAACTCGAAATACGTTGTTCAATCACAAATCACTTCATTTTATTACAATTCAACTTATTTTTATTTTAAACAACGCATCGCAAAACTCTATCTTCAACTCTTCTATTTATTCTCTCTTTATTTTCAGGTACGCCGTTTCCTCGCTGGATCATCATAATCATCATCAGGTAAGTATCGAATAATGATAATAATTATATAAAAGAAACAAGTAAGTATGAATCTACTCAAAATTTCCCCTTTTCAGGTACTTCGATAATATACCGTTAACACGCAATAACCATTGCTGAAATAACGCCATGTAGCGAGGAAAGTTATTGTATTTCCATTTCTGTCGTTAATTTCTACGTCAAACTCTCGGTAATCGAATCGAGGTACTGACCTACAATAATATATATCCTGGAAAACGAACATTTTGCAAATTTTTATTAAGATTATCGAATCTTATGTCAATCTAAATTATTAAGATTATTATTAGATAAGATTATTATTATTAAGATTATTATTAAGATTATCGAATCTTATGTCAATTTAAATTATTTAAGGCAATTTAGTTCGTTTCATCATTGAAACTGCGAAATTTACGAAATCTCGGATTTCTGGTCAACTTTTTTATTAATGGCTCGATTTTCGTTCTGTAACGTTAAATGACTTTATTTCGTGTCACTGAACACAAATATATCGTAATATATCGATAAAACTTAAAATCACGCAAGTTAGCTTTCAGGCGAACACGTTCATATACGACTATGTTACGTAATATAATCTTTGACTGAAAAATCATATGGCACACTTCGGTTTACTCATTTAAACAAGAATTTACCGTAATTATCGATGATTTATCCGAATTACGGATTTTAGCTATCTCGAGTGTGTTGTAATCTAAAATTACAACAAATAATTATTAAATTAATGAAATTATAGAATAGCCTTTCGAAAGACTTCGAGGAAAGTGTCTTTCAAAAGATTCCTCAATTTACGCCGACGCGGACGCGGAAGTTCACCAAGCTTCCGCGTCAATCGAATTATTGCGATATGCGTAAGAATGTGCGACAACGCATTTCGACATTCGCGGAACCGCGGAAGTTCATCAAGCTTCCGCGTCAATATTGCGAGATGCATAGGAATGTGCGACAACGCATTTCGAGAATCGCGGAACCGCGGGAGTACAGCGAGATTGCGAATGCGCTCGGTCACTCACCGACCTTATTCGGGGGACCGTTGAACCCGGCGGAAAAGCGCCGACAGGGCATAACTCAAAACAATATAAGGGACCGTCGAAGAAGCCGCGAGGGAGAGTAATACACCGGAGACTCTGCCCGTGACCGTTCTCGTAAGTCGTGTCGCGAAAGTTTGCATTATAACGAAGCGCGTGCGAGTTCTAGTAATTGTGAGAGGCAAATACAAGTGTAAGTTAGTGAGTGTAAAAGGGGCGCTGAAATAAAGCTCTAATATAAAGTAAAACGAAGTGAAGTTTATTTAACGACGCCTACACCTTGTTCCACCTGCGAACCCGAGCTCTTCCTAGTGTGCCCGCCTGTGCCTACCGAGTTCCAACTCGTAAGATCAAGAGATCCCGAAAAGAATAAACGTTTTGCCGTAAGCCGTCACCAACCAGCGATGCGGCATAACATAATTTGGTGGCAGCGGTGGGATTGACCGAAGCACCAGGACAACTAGGAAAGACAACAGCAAGCCTGCCTAAGGTACGCAAATAAAGTCTACCAGTCAACGCGGAGTACGATTAACAAGGAAGGAAATAAGTACGGTGGAACATCTGTGGATCGATCAAGAATCAAATCGACCGGCGGAAATAACCAAGGTGCAGAGTGACCAAGGTATCAACCACGGTACTGAGCCAAAAAGGATCGATCAAGGCATCTTCAAGGACACCACGGGGCGAAAAAAAAATAAAAGGCCAACACCCAAGGCCAAGTGCTAACATCCAGAGGACCAACGGACAACGCCACAGCAGCGGACGACGCCAAGCAGCGGACGACGCCAAGCAGCGGACAACGCAGAAGCAGCGAACAACGAGAAGCAGCAACTGCGTTCGACAACCAGCATCCTGCTTCACACCAGGGCCAGCCGCAAACAACAGAGCCTGCGAGCGACCATGCGAGCTGTACTTCTAATGTAAGTCGAGAAAATTTAAAATTGTACTACGCGTGAATGTCGGGAGAAAATAGTCCTCCCCGAACGCCAATAGCCAATACGTCGTGGTTAATCAACAAATTTTCACCACGGGTAAATAGTCCGCGCGCGACAACACAAGCAACTTTAGATAACGTTCGGGTAGCATTAGAAACGCGACACTCGGACAGCGAAACCGAGCTACCGGAAAACGTTGTTACTGAGCACGAGTTTCCGTTTGGTGAGATTGACGAGAGAGTTTATTATCAAACGACCCCATTGACCGGACGGACAAAAAACCGCGTAGAAACAGATCATACGTTAGCCGAACTCCTAGCAGAGTATCTTTGCGACGAGAATTTTCATTAACTTCCTACGAGAGCAATACATTCGACCCTAGCGAATACTATCGGGAAAACGGTAAAGAGACGCGAACGGAAAACCCTCTACTAAAAAAACGCACTCACACAAACCAGCCACAAACGCAAATTAAGGAAATCGAAATGGCACAGTCACAATCTGACGCGCAGTAAGCACCCCTATCTACGGAAACGCACGACGTAAGAGAAATATACCATTTATTACGGGAAATGCAGAAATTGCAAGAAGAATCGCGTATGGAAATGCGTGACGAAACGCGCGAATTACGAGAACGGTTAATAACACTAGAAAATAGTGCACGAAACGGCGACCAAGTAGGAGCCGGAAACGGAAGATATTCGAGCGAAAATTACGGACGGACGGAACACGATATGAGAAATCGGCGTAGTTCTATACCGAATTCTATAACGTTAAAAGAAGCACGAAGCATGATCCCTGAGTTCGATGGGACATCGCGACAAAAATTACAAGAATTTATAAACGCGTGCACATATGAGGTACATAATATACAGCCTACAGACGAAGAATCATTAGTACAGGCGATTTTATATACAAAATTAAAAGGAAAAGCCATGCAAGATTTTGAAACGCGAGATATACAAACATTTGCTCAATTAAAGCAGCAATTAGAAGATTGCTACCAAGCCAAGCAGAGCACTACCCATTTGCAGATTGAGTTTAATACGCCTAAACAAAAGCCAAACGAAAGCGCACATGCTTTTGGGCAACGAGTCGATTTACTAGCCATGAAGCTATATGACGCTATGATAGAAGGAGAAGATCACTCCAGTATGTTTAAACGCGCGATCCAGCAAACGATACAAAAACAAGCTTTAATTAATTTTCAAATAGGATTGCGCGACGAATTAAAAATACTTGTACGTTCGCAGCGATATGCGACGTTACAAGAAGCCATAACGGGAGCAAGCGCGGAAGAAAAACTCATAGGGCCGACCGCGACAAAAACGGGCGCCTCGCCATACAAAAATAAGCCAGAATATACGAGACAGCCTCAAAATCAGAGCGTACAATGTTTTAAATGCGGGAAAACTGGTCATTATGGGCGGGAATGCCGAAGCCAAGGAAACGCACTACTTAAACCTAGCAAACCTGCACAAGTAAATGCACTGCAGAAATATTGCAATTATTGCGAAAAATCGGGGCACAACCAAGATGAGTGTTGGACATTAAAAGAGCAAAACTACACCTCCAACACCAATAAATCTAAAGAAAACGAAAAAAGACAACAATTGAAAATGCCGTACCGAAGGAAGAACGCTGACTCTGCAAGCAGCAAAGACGAGCAAGAGGAGGCGAGAGGAAAACAACCACGACCTGCCTCAGAATATCGGGTTACACATATCAAAAGTGTGCCACACGGCCGTACGAAGCCAGAAATGTTATTAACAAGATTACCCATACGAGAGGTAAAACCTGGAGCATCGAATATGCTATATGACTCTGGTTCAACAATTTCATTAATAAAGCTAAACGCATTAAAAGACGACGCCCTAGTTTATGAAGATCGCATAGCTCTCACCGGAATCACGGGACACAAAATACACACACTCGGAAAAGTGTATGCGACCATTGAAACAAATAAATTAAAAATTAAACACGCATTCTATGTGGTAGGAGAGAAACCAAACCTGCCCTATCTCGAAACAAACGCATCTGACTAGCTTTGCGTACGCAGCACTTAAACGCCGAGAAAAAACGATCACTCCAACACATATGCGAAGAATACGGCGATTTATTTTATTTAGAAGGAGAGCCACTAACGTGTACTGCAGCAGTAAAACACGAAATAAATACACGCGCTGACGCTGCGCCTGTGAATGTAAGACCATACCGACTTCCAAATAAGCATAAAGCCGAAGTAAATCGGCAAGTACAAGAAATGTTATAAAACAAAATAATTCAAAGCAAGTACTAGCCAATGAAATGCACCGTTGCTAGTGGTACCTAAAAAAGCCGACGCAGCAGGAAATCCAAGGCTCCGAGTAGTCGTAGACTTTCGGAAGCTAAACGATCTAACGATAGGCGACTCATTCCCACTACCGAATATCACTGATATACTTGATCAGTTGGGGAGTATTTTACTACGCTAGATCTGGCATCAGGGTATCACCAGATACCGATGGCCGAACGAGATAAACACAAGACGGCATTTTCGACACCTTACGGCCACTACGAATTTAATCGCATGCCGTTCGGGCTAAAGAGCGCGCCCGCAACGTTTCAGCGGTTAATGACTTCTGTACTAACTGGCCTACAGGGAATTAAATGTCTTGTGTATCTAGATGACATAGTAGTGTATGGACCTAGCCTGGAGGACCGCAACAAACGATTAAGAGAGGTGCTACAAAGACTCCGGAAAAACTGTTTAAAATTACAACCGGAAAAGTGTGAATTCTTGCGCAAGGAAGTGATTTATCTAGGCCACATTATTTCGGAGAATGGAATTTCTCCAGACCCGTCAAAACTAGTAGCGATAAAAGAATTTCCTACGCCAAAAAGAGTTAAGGACGTGCAATCATTTATCGGCTTAGCCGGTTACTATAGAAAATTCATAAAAGATTTCTCGAAGATAGCCAAACCGTTAACAAAGTTAACAAAAAAAACTGAAAAATTTGAATGGACTTCAGAGCAAGAAAATGCTTTCAATAATTTAAAAGAAAAACTAACAACGGCACCTGTGCTTAAGTATCCGGATTTTATGCAAGAGTTTATTATAACTACTGACGCATCCGACCATGCTATCGGAGCAATACTATCTCAAGGAAAGATAGGTGAAGACCAGCCAATAGCTTATGCCAGTCGAATTCTATCACGAGCAGAACAAAATTATAACACCACAGAGAAAGAGTTGTTAGCCATTGTATGGGCGGTCAAACATTTCCGACCTTACATGTACGGCACCAAATTTAAAATTGTGACCGACCACAAGTCGTTAACATGGTTATTTAACGTTAACGATCCAGACTCAAGATTGATTCGATGGAGATTACAGCTGGAAGAATACAACTACGAAATTATACACAAAGCCGGAAGGGCGAATGTAAATGCCGACGCACTGAGCCGCAATGTAAAACGAGACGAAGTAGTCGCAGAAGAGGAACCAAAAATCCACGCGATAAACGAGGATAACTCCAACGAAGAGGAAGCAAGAATATATACAGAAGAAGAAAAGAAGCAGATATTACATGAATACCATGATGCACCTGTAGGAGGGCACCAAGGCGTCGAACGAACAGTAAATAGAATCCGGTTAAATCATAACTGGCGCGGATTGATAAAAGACGTCGAAAAATATATAGCTAAATGCGAGCTATGTCAAAGAAATAAGTTATCGCGGAAAAATAAAGTACCGTTGGTAATTACGGACACACCTACCAAGCCGTTCGAGAAATGTGCTTTGGATATTGTAGGGCCACTTACGATTACAACGAGTGGAAATAAATATTTGTTAACATTTCAAGATAATTTAACGAAATATAGTAAAGCGATACCAATTCCAAACCAGGAAGCAAGTACAGTAAGTAAGCAATTTGTGACAAAAATTGTCTTAGAGCATGGAATCCCAGAAAAAATTCTGACCGATCAAGGCACGAATTTTTTGAGCGAGGTATTCAAAAACACCTGTAAACTCCTAAAGATAAACAAAATTCAAACTACCGCGTATTATCCCGAAAGCAACAGAGCACTCGAAAGATCCCACCGAACATTAGCAGAATACCTGCGACACTACATAAACGAGGACCAAACGGATTGGGATGAGTGGATACCGTTTGCGATATTCGCATATAATACAACGCCGCACACAGCGACAGGGTATACACCGTTTGAGCTAGTATACGGTCACCAAGCTGAATTACCGACAGCACTGACAAAACCACCTAAACTCACGTATAACTATGATGATTACGCACAAGAGTTACGGGAAAGATTAAGAGCGACCAACAAAGTTGCCAGGGAACATGTACAAGAGGAAAAGATTAAAGCGAAAAAACAGTATGATACAAAGACTAAAGAAACAAGTTTTCGTGTAGGTGACAAAGTACTCATGCACGATGAAACGTTACGACGAGGACGTTCAAAGAAACTTGAATCCCTATGGACAGGGCCGTACACAATTATCGAAAAGAATTTGGATGTTAATTATACTATAAAGAAAGGAAGAAAAATAATGCGCTTACATGTAAACAAATTAAAACTTTTTATAGAAGAATAAGAAAAAAAAGAAAGAGAAAAAGAAATACACCCTGAAACAGAATGTCTCTGTTACAGAATACTCGCGTGCTGGAGAGAGCAAGCATTAGCCCAAGCAGAAAAAACGGAACCACATTATAAAATCCAACAATTCCAATATAACCCAGGGATGTATTTTGAGAAGCTTAGAAGAATGCACTATTCCCGGAAAACGTGAAAGTTAGTCATTAAATTTGATTTAACAACGTTAAATCGAAGACACGAGCAAATTGAAAAATATCTACAAAAAGCAAAAATTACATGCGATAATAAGATTTTAAAATTACTGCATAAGGAAACGTGCCTCACCTTTGAAAATATCGCAAGAAGAAAATTAGAATATTTAACAAAAATCCTCACGCAGATCAACACAATATACAAAACGTCGACAGACTCAAGGAGGGGATTAGTGGACGGAATAGGTTCAATAGCAAAATCACTGTTCGGAACGATGGATGCAAACGATGAAAAGCGCATCAACGAGCAGTTACAACTGTTGGGAAACAATCAACAAACATTACACCACGTAATGCAGAATCAGATCAAGGTGATGAATGCCACCATAGGGCATATAGAGAAATTAGAAAGCATAATAGAACGAAATCGTAATCTATTAGAAAAACGATTTACAGATTACCTTAATAAGGACGAAATAAAAGAACATTTTAAAATTAGCATAGCGGTAATCACAGATTTAATCCGCGACGTCGAGAACATACTTGAATATTTGGCATGCATAAAAAAAAGAACAATGCATCCGAAATTAATGCCAGTAGAGGATGTCACCTGGCAGTTGAAAGAAGCAAGTCAGCAATTGCCACCGGGATCATATTTCCCGTTTAAAGTCCACCTCGAAGATTGGTTTACGATTGCAAAACACACGACAGTAAAGGCATTCTACAAGAATAATCAAATATATACCGTCTTACTTTTTCCCCTAATCACACCACCGCTCTACGATATAATGAGCGTTATTGAATTTCCTGTGCTCACGCGCAAGAACATACTCACATCAGTAAGAGTCGACAATAAAATAATAGCAGTAGACAAAGAAAGAGTGACCTACATGATCTTAGATGAAGATTATCTGACAAAGTGTACCTCTACCAATCTACAGTACGTATGTCGTACGTATATCGTATAGATGGAAACGTACCGTGCGAGACACAAATGTATGTTCAACAGCAACATTATTACAAAATGTGTAAATTCAGACACACTGTTACAACACGAACAAAGTGGATTTCATTACGACGACCACCGATTGGCTGTATTCAACAGTAACTGAACAGCCAATACTTATACAATGTAATGAACACGAGGAGAAGCAGATAATCAACAACACTGGCAAAATTACGCCGGAAAAGGAATGTAAGCTAATGACAACCGATATGACGGTACAAGCTGAAGAGACAATATACGAGACAGATATAGAGACATATTTACCCAAAGTAAATATTTCACTTATATATGACCATAAAACGATCACATAACGGACCGAGACAACGGACGATTTAACTCAGCATCGAGCTGAACTGACAGAATTAAAAACACAAATACAAAAAATGAATACTGACCTAGAGGACGACGACCAAAATTTTTACGTCCGAAAACAATTCGTATACCCAATGACAGCGAGCGGTATAATTACATTAGCCATAGTAAGCACTGTAAAATACGTATTAATAAAAAAGAAAAAGAACCCACGATCACACACCACTTACATTGTACGATGAAGAAAGATCATTTCGGCCATACGGATTTCCGAAACCAGTTTTAAAACGTAGTGTAAGTACTAGGTTCTAATAGAATAATAAACGATTATACCAAAATATTGTACACGGGTATTATAAAATGTAAAATATATATATAAGGGAAAAATATAGAAATGGGTATACAACAAAGTATAAATTAAAATATATAACGAAAACTCGCGTACCTCGTTTTCTATTTTTAACGGGGGAGGGATGTTGTAATCTAAAATTACAACGAATAATTACACAGGCACACAAAAAATAAAAAGTGTCTTGGCCGAAACACTACACTGGTGTATTCCCATGTATTTTGACCCGCTGAATCCGAATCCGAAGTCAGAATTGTCAGATTGGCTCTCAGTTCCGAGCAAACCTCAAAACTCAACGAAACGAACACTTTCTTTGAGGTTTGCTCGAAACTGAGAACCAAACTGACAATTCTGACTTCGGATTCGGATTCAATAATGCAATAATTATCATGAAAAGTATCTGGGTTTGCTCAATGCATTGCCCAGAACGCAAATCAATCATCGTAATAACGATCCGTCGCTTCGTTCAAAGTTTCGACTTTGAAATATGAAACTCTATAATACGGTTAAATCTCAAATAAAAACTATACGTATCGCTTATTTTAATCACAAGGAACAGTTTGTGACGACCGCGACAATGTCCTCACGGTCTCGCCGGCCGTGAAGGAGCGCGCAGTCGCTTTGTTCACTAATGATCTTACGAAAAATCAATCACGACAAGACTCTCAGAAACCCAGATGGTAGCTCGACTAAATTCCTCGAAATATTGGGCGCCAGGTGCGATTCCTCGCACCACGATCCACAAGATCGCTATTCTCTCAGGTGTGAGTTTCTTCGGGTAATCGCGGTCGGAGGAGGAAAGGGAACGTAGCACAGTTAACACACGCAAATAACAATAATACAAAAATAATGTATCTGACAGAAAAGATTACGTGAGAATAAATCGGCAAGTTGTTTCAGACTGAATCGGTGAATTACAATTTTAGAAATTATTTCAGAATAAATCGGCAGGTTTCTTTAAAAAATGAATCGGTAAATTACAACTTTTCCCTCAGATATTTTTCTGCGGAACGCGGGGACTATGAGATACAATAACGCGGAAATTAGCCTAAGGACGCAACTTATAAGCCGCAGTTACACGACCGCAATACACAATACGCGATTACACGAACGCAAGACACAATACCTACGCGCAACGACTTCCCAACTGCCAAATCGTTCCCAGTTGGTAGTCCCGACAATACGCGATTACACAAACGCAAGACACAATACCTACGCGCAATGACTTCCCAACTGCCTAATCGTTCCCAGCTGGTAGTCCCGAAATGACCATCCGCAATTACGCACCATGGTTACACAAAACGCTATTACACGAAACACGAAGACACGACGAAAACTACAACGAATCACACGGTGACTGTCGGCCGCGTACTATTTTTCGGGCAGGGCGATCCCACATTACTCTGTTGGCCGGGCCCTCCGTCAGTATTCCATTCAATAATTATTTACTCGATAATACTCATCTGCACACAAACGCGATGCTACGAATACTTCGCGACACAGTACGCGATTCTCTAAGCATGCTTCCCGCAACTCTACGCGGCCCCGGCCGTCAGAACGATCTTACGTGTACTCAAACGTGAGTTACGAGGTGCTCGAGTAGTGGCCTTACAAATTCCGCAAGCTCGGCTGCCAGTCTTCTCGGGATGTCGTCCCTCGCCACGCCGACACGACAGTGACGATCCTCTAGCCTGGCGGGATCACGTCGGGCCCGCGCCTGCGCGCGCCGTGCTTGCAAGCCCTCCTTGCCGATCAGCCCTATGCGAGCCGAGCGCCTCCCGCTTCCGTCGGCGCTCCTCGTGGCTTCCTCGCTCGCCGGCGGCAGGTTTGAAAAGCCTATTCTCGAGTCCGGCTGACCGGGCCGCGACTCTGGTGCCGGTGTACGACGGCCAGGCTGGCCAGGCCATGGCTCCGTCGACCGGTAGGCAATGCTCCGTGGCGATCTCCCTCTTTCGTGATTCGGCAGGCTTCATCCCGGCGAACATCGGGGCTGATGCGCTCGCCCTGCGAGACGCTCCAAGCAACGTCGGCATATGGGCCCAATCGTGACCCGCCCGCCGGACAACTCTTACGTAGAACGCCTCCCGTAAACTCCCTCGGCGCGACTCAAGTCGTTACAATTTCCTCCTGGCCATCTACTCGATACCTGAAATCCTCGGAAATAATATAATGTACCGAATTCTAACGCTGTCGCCCCGCCTCGCTCCGGCGGAGACGACATCCCTGACGTTCCCCCCGGTCGAGCTATCGTCTGGACAGGGGACGTGACTATGTCACGTACGTCACAAGTTTAAGCCCCCGTAGAGCTCGATCGGTTAACAATTGTGGTAATTCGTTCATCCGCGCGCCTCGATCTTAACCCTTTCGCACCTAAATTTCGTAATTCGCCTCGGATCGCTTCGCGGATCGACTAGATCGACTCGTCTCTGCTAATTAACGATACTTTCACTCTGATAATATAAAATTATCCATCGGATATCAAAATTGCTAAATCTTAACCCTTTATGCCCGCACATGGAATGCGTGGCTTTTATCGCACAAAAACTATGTGTTCGCGTTTGGTACGACAAATTGAATAATATTTTACCGTTTTTAAGCGTCTCAAGCTCTGAATTCGTATAAATCTCACTTTTATCATTGAGTAATTGATTTGATCATCACAGAACTTTGAAACTTACTTTATCATCGCGCAATCTGACTCTATTCAATGAATCTATTTCGTAATTTAAAACAGCAATTTGTGCACTCTCACACATTCGATTGCGTTATTCAGTGTAACTCATAGTAAAATAAAATTACCATTGCGGCAAAGAACAGTATCGCCAATATTAGTGTAATCTCACTCAAATATTCCATGGCGAATGTCTTATCTCTAATCTATAAACACACGCACGTATTTTATATTGTAGGTTATGATAGGAATCAGGTAAATTTTTGTCATTTATTAGATTAATTCTTAACGGACAAATCTCCTTTCGCGTTTTCAGGAATTATTCTACCTGCGTGCTGGACATGATCTCGTCGAGAATCGATGTCGCCTCTGCTTCCGGCAATTCCGTCAACGTCTCCGCCTTGCTCTGCGTCAATGGCTTGCTCACCGGGCTATTCGGACTCGGCGTAGATGGCCTGGTCACCGCTTCTGACTCATCCTCCGCTACCTGCTTTCGCTGCCCTTTGGTTCGGATCGGATCAGCTGTCTGGCTGACCTCTGCCACGCTCTGAGACTGGCTGGATTTCTGACTCGACATGACAGTCGTCAAGGATTGTTTTGCAGCCTGGTGTAACAATACAACCGGTTGCAAGGTCTCACACAGTTTGGTATAACAAATGTGAAGTATTCATCTGCTGCATTTTCAGATACTGACGACAGTTTCACAGAAGTATCTGAGTACCTCTGTTCGCCACCTTCTCTTGCAACACCACCTCCTGCAATATTACTTTCTGCAACATCACCTCCTGCAACACCACCTCCTGCAACACCACCTACTGCAACATCACCTCCTGCAACACCACCTCCTGCAACACCACCTCCTGAAACACTACCTCCTGCAACATCATGTCCTGCAACACCAGTATTTGCAGTTACTTTTAGGTTTGAAAGCAACATTGCACAGGTGCATAGGGGTATGTCCAAGATTAGTACCAAACGCAAGGTGCCTCTATCTGATTCCTTTGCAACCAGAAAACGACAGGAGATAGACGCTGTCAATAAGTACTTCATTGAGCAGAGTAAAGAACTGACAGACCTTGCAGCGAAGATCGGTGAAGCAATTACGACTCCACCTACACAGCCAAGTGCCCCGTCAGGAGTTGTTAGCAATGCATTTCCTGGTGTTCAGCCCATGCTGAGTGCCATAGGATTCGCATTAAGTGCAATACTCGAGCATGCTTTGCTTGAATGTCTCATTGGTGTATTGCAACACATCAATGATTTCTCTAAAACAAAAATGGATACTGTGCCAGACTAGAGTCAAACTCAACAGGGTTTTCTTTCCCCGCTAATTTTTTCAAGCCCGTTCCCTTGGCAGTGGTTTCGCTAGATAGTAGATAGGGACAGTGAAGCAAGATTAGGATAGCTGCGATTTCTGTTAAAGTTTTTAATTTACTTACTGTAATTTATGACCGATAATTATAATTAAAATTATAATTTTTGGTCATAAAAATTAATGTTTTTAATTTGCTTACTGTCTATAATTATTATATTTAATATTATAAATTATAATTATAGACAGTAATTATAATATGATAATCTTATACGAAAACCAAAAAGTATTTTGTTTAAATATACACAAATTTATTATTACTGTAAGATTTTAAAGAATAACTTAAAAGTAGCCTTTAGTTGAACTTTCAACTTATTGTGGACTAAAAAAATAAGTCCTCATAATGTGTTCATTTTTGTTTAGTTCAACACTTACTCGTACTTTTCAGAAATATTAAAGTATTTTTTAGTACAACTTACACTGCAGACTAAAGCATTGAATTTAAACTGTGTTGTTTTTGTATTAGAGGATGTATTGGAGGTGTCGTATATATTTGGAGAATAACAAGTAAAAAATAAATTTTATCGCAATTATTAATGCAATCGTTTATTTTATTCAATTTTTTAATTGACAAACTCATAAACAAAATTATCAGTCTTGAAAATATTTATCATGCTCTTTTCATAGCCAAGTAACGCAGCGTTTAACTGGAGAACTAGGTAGCAAATTACAACTACATATAAAATGTAAGACAAAAGAATTAAACCCACGAAGCAATTATTAAAATATAAAAATCATCACAGAGGTACGGAAACAAACCGAACAACATTGGATCGCTGCTGGGATTTTCAGCGAATCGCGGACTGGAGCCGCGACAATGGCACAAATCGGACGTACCGATAAATATCAGCGTAAACATTATTCGCATAGAGTAACGTGACCGCGGGCGCGTACAGCAACGACAAGTACGTGCACACGATACACGAGTTTTCACCGAGCGTGCCACCAGGATATAAGATATCGGAAACGCCGGCACAGATCATTTACCTTCCGATCATCGTACGGAGTATTTCGGACTTGACGCTTTGCGTCGTGGATCAGGACGGTCGATTGATTGATTTTCGCGGAGAAGAGATCACTGTTAGACTGCATGTGCGAAGACGACTATGGTAACGTGAGATGCTTATACTGAACGAAAGGGAGAAGGTGCAACAGACGAGAAACAAAATTAGAGAGACAATCCGATCGCCAAAGAAGAAACTCACTGCGTCGAACGTTGAATTTTTAAAATCATTGGGTTTTGTTGCACGAAATTGCTAATATCTTAAACATTGGAGGTGAACCGATCTTTGACGATAGCGTCGTCAAGATTGAGACTCATACGTACAATCCGTACGCCAACACGATGTTTGGACACAACGATGAGATAAGAATAATACCCATTCAACAGCAAAATTTATACACGTTGCCGTGCGAAAGCTTTCTCTATGTCGAAGGAAGATTTATAATAAAAAGAAGGAATGACGAGTCTGAGACAACGCTTGTAAATAATTGCGCAGCGTTCATGTTCGATGAAATTCGATACGAGCTCAACGGCGTGGAGATTGATCGCAATAGAAATGTTGGAATAACCAGTACCATCAAGAACTACGTATCGCTATCGTATGGTGATTTTCAGGTCATGCGGAATGCTGGATGGGACGTTATATCAAGCATACCGGAAGGATACTTCAACTTTTGCGTACCGCTCAAGATGTTGCTGGGCTTTTGCGAGGATTACAAACGCGTCGTTGTTAACGCTCGTCACGAATTAATTTTGATACGTGCGCGTAGCGACAATAATGGCATTGTAGGAAACCTGATGACGAAGCCGGAAATCGAATTGTTTAAAGTACAGTGGCAAATGCCTCATGTTACGTTAAACGAAGTCAATAAACTGTCCTCGTTACGGGCCTTGGGAAGCGGGCGATATTTTAGTATCAGTTCTTGTTCGTGGGATCTGTACGAGTACCCCTTCTTGCAGAGCACGACCAAGCATTCGTGAGCTGTGCAAGACTGCGACTCAGCTAGAGAAGCAGCAATACGTTATTTTTGCGCTGCAGACCAATCGCAAGAATATCATGTCGCAAGATGTTAGCGTATTCGATGTAACTTGACCAACGTGAAACTTTATCTAAACTCTGAATTTTATCTGTACGACGACTTGAATCTGGATTATGGCAAAAATTGATACGCCGTCTTTTTCGATATGTATACGCGTTTTCGTAAAGCTTATTACGGATACGACTGCTTCGATACGCTTTGCACCGTGGTTAAATTCCTGACAAATGGACCTTTTGTTGTCATTGATTGCTCGCGACAAAACAAATCTGTCAAGAGCGCCACAGTGGATGTGCGAATAGAATTTGACTGCAAAGAGAATGTACCAGCAAATACTACCGCCTATTGTCTCATCCTGCATGATCGCGTAATCAAATACTGTCCGTTGTCGAACGTAGTGCGCAAAATCATGTAAATTACAATATCAGCAGATATTGCAATATAAGAGGCACTGATGTACCGCGATAAGATACAGATTGCTCCGTCGTTTCGTAATGATCGTACCTACGTTTGTCGATCTGCAAGGATTTGTCGTCGGGATGAAATTTGTCGTAAAGGAGGGGGCGGTTCTGAAAAATGGGGCCGTTTTGGCGCATTACATTTTTACATGCCCCATGCTATAGAATCTCCTTACAAAATCCGATAAGTCATGCGCTTCCTGGTTGATTGCAAATCACCATGGATTACGATGGGAGGACGGAAACGTGCGGTACAGCATGGCAAAACATCTAATTACATCGGCCGTGCTTGGAAAGGATGACGAGACGTCGACTTTTGTGTACGTCAAGGGATGCCAGAAACGAGAATGGCTGGTGGATCTGCTTGAGAATAAAGCGAAAAAGAACCTAAACATTGAGACTTTGGATGCAGATTACGAAGATATCGAATTCTTAAATAATCTAGATGTTATTAATACTATACGATGCGAAAAAAATGTTAAAAATTGCGCATTACAAAATGTATTAGAAATATTTAACTGGTAATCGCAACACCAGAAATAATTATGATTTTTAAAATTAAATTATATATGTATATATAAATGTTACAATGTTTTATTTCCTTTTTCCACATAGTTTGTAGTAGATATAATATAGATGTTTTAGTTGTTTGATAATTGTTTGGGGATTGTCCCGATTGCGCACATTACAAATCGGACACGACAATATTTCCCGATCGGACACGGTGTCGATTGCACACGGTGCCGATCGGACACGGTGTCGATTGCACACGGTG
>NW_020212500.1:0-4166 GCF_003070985.1 Temnothorax curvispinosus
GCATGTACTTTATAATTTCGCTTTACAACTTAGCATGTACTTTAAGTTATAAAGCGAGTTCCACGCTGCCTACCGGCGGAGGTGGATGCGGGAGGGGGCCGAAGGCCCCCCTTGCACCCCCGCATGTGTGTGTGTGTATGCATATAACATCTACAATTTAATATCGTCAGGATAAACTAATAAAATCTATTAATTTATCCTGACTATCCTGACTATATTAAATTATACTAAGGATAGATTTAGCGATATATTTATATATTTTAATTATATATAATATATATTTCAATTATTATTAAAATTATCTTGCGCACCATTTGCTGCGCCAGGCTCTAATTGTTTTTTTTTTTTTTTTTTAGCTTTGCAATACATTCTCGACCACTTTGCCGCCTTTCTAACAACGTCTATGGTGACGTCACTTCGCTTATCAGTCGAAGTTGAGGCATGACGGGTGCTATATGCACTGGTCACATCCGTGTCAATTCTACTTACGTTGTCAAACAGCGTTACTACTATTAAGATAGTTTTTCAACCGTTATCACTTTATATCACCCCAGCGCCATGATCCAATACAATACAATCCTGGGATCCTCAGAATCATATTTTGACCAGTGGCATGCTAGGATGCAGCTTTCTAACTTATCTTCATTCTCGCATCTTGTGTGCAATAGACCTTAGACCAGGACTTGAGATTAACCTCCAAGGCGTTTGTTGGTGTACCTATATATATATATATATATGCAACCTGTTCACTAAATAAGTTCTTCTGAGAGGTGGCGAATAAAGGTCGATGGTTTCTGGTCAAACTTGAACTCAGATCTTTGGCTCATTAAAGCAGCGCACATCTTTCTGTGCTATGATCACAACCACTTCTGGATTTTATAATAATAAGACTTATCCAAGATTACTATGTACAACTATCAGACATGCCCATAAGAGGCTTTACTTCCTTCAAACCTTTTAATCAAGGGCTCCATCCGCGAAGAAAACATGATGTCTATAGCTTCTACGTCTCTTAGCTCGGACGCTTCTCTGGCAGCGTCCCGACAATCAGGATAATCCTCTTCCAGAGAGGATATGACTTCCTGACAAGAAACCACAGAAAAAATTTACTCGCTTCCAAATAAAACAAATCAGAATCCAAGATTATTAAGTACACTGGGCCTCATGCCCGAACCGGCCACTTAGGGGCCACTTCAATATCTCTCGAACCTTCTAATCTTACTTTTTTTTTTTACTTGAAGTATAGTCGCGAACGGAAAAGTTGCGTAAAAATTAAAATTGTTTCCAGCAATAAATAAACGCGTTAATAACTAACGCTTCTCAATCGCTTAATTATCCACGAGATATGACGCAAACATTTGGAATTGGTTCGAGATGCAAATAAATTGATGTTCGGTTTACAAAACCTCTGTACTATCGTTGAAAAGAAGCCGTATTTGATAACACAAACTTCGTTTCCGGTTCAAGATGTCTCGACGCTCTTCTTGGATCGCATATACAATGTAAAGATCTAAAGATCCTTCTCTTTGCGTCCCTCTCAGTCCTCTGAATTTTTTCGAGTTACTTAAGACCAAAAACACTGATAAGAACTCAAGATAGTTGATATGGCATTCCGATATCCGTGAATCCGCTGAGCTTGATAAGGAACACCTCAGCCTGAGGGTAACGCATCCAAATGTATTTCTAAGGCAAAAGAAAAAACTTTTAATAAAACACCAGTCAAAAACCCTCTTTTAATTCGTGTTTCTCTGCAACACAATCAATTTTTCTTGTTCAGAATACTTCATGTGTATTCAACCAAATTTTAAGGATACACAACATAAACCTAAGGTTCCTATGAGCCTGGCAAAAATCTCGAATAGAATATCGTGTAATTGCCTCGGATTTATAAGCTGTTCACTAATTTTAGGTACTCGTATCCTAATCAAACCAAGAACCATATCTCTGGTCGCCAGCTTAATTTTTATCCTTTTCTCACTCATTATGAATCATAGTGATTCCAGAGGACTGCATGTTTCTTGTATGTTTCTCAAACATACCGTATATGTCTCATCTAGAAGAAGAAAACCATCCAATTATTTAATTAACAGAAAAGTAGCCCAATTCTCTTAGGTAAGAGCTTTGCTTCATAGTTTTACATAAAAGTGTACAAAGCCGTGTTTTTTTTGCACAAAAGCGGGTACTTTAGCTCATAAAGAGCACCTTCAACAAAATTCTCAAGTGCTTATATTGTCTGAATCAGCAATGTGAATTAATTAATATGCGTCCTTCAAATCAATCGACGCCAGGAATTATCCTTTAGCCAGAATTTGTTTAAACTTTTTTTTTTATTTATTTATTTATTTAAAATGCTCAACATATTGGTAACTTATTTATTAAGCTATAACTTATAAAGCTTTTTCAGATTAAAGATTAATCTGTAAAAAATTTATTAGGTTTGGGAACAAGATAATTCTCGAAATAATTAATTAGAACTGGCTGATACTTCGGAATGGCCTGTTTCCTCGATAGTTGCACTATTTGTTACGAATCTGTATCTTTACCTGCTCGGCTATTGCGGTTCTTTCGGATATATGAGTTGTCTCATTGACATTTAGACTATGCCAGTCTATTGGCAACCTTACTTACAACTAATTTCTTTTCGTAGGCGCTTGTTCCGGCTTCCAACCGGTAACGTACCGGTAATGTGATTTTGAGAGGACAAGTTCTGTTACTGTACATCTGCCTCTGCTCGCTCGCCTTCGATTGACTGTATGACCTCTGTCGATTTCGGCGAGACGGCCTCGCGAGTTT
Source organism: Temnothorax curvispinosus (assembly GCF_003070985.1). Taxonomy (NCBI): domain Eukaryota; kingdom Metazoa; phylum Arthropoda; class Insecta; order Hymenoptera; family Formicidae; genus Temnothorax; species Temnothorax curvispinosus. The sequence goes on from NW_020212500.1 coordinate 2,794, forward strand.
CTAGAACTCGAGGCCCTTGCAATTCCAGCAATGGCAGCAGTCATTCTGTGCTTCATTGATTGCCGTACAATTTTGGTTTCTCAACCATACGCTCGTCCTCTTACAATAGTGCTCTAGAACATACTTAACTTCCAAATTCATATTTAGTGGATTTATTACCGTAGTTTTCCGGAGGAATTTTTCAATTTGCATTCTCAAGGCGAAGTTGGACCAAGACACCTGAATAACTTTTTCAGCAGGACCTTTCGCTCCTCCAAGGGAAGATCTTTTACAAGGACGTCTTCCCGCTTGACTACAAGATCAAACCCGCTGGTTTTAGGATTCTATCAGGCAAAATGCAATCTTTGAACATATCTGAACGATCAAACAGGAGAGCGACTCCTCGTATCACGACTCTTATCGTCTCAACGCTAAGCAGATTTACAAGCGTCTTTTAAACTTCATCTTAAGGATCGCTGCTAAACGTACTAAGGAACAGATACGCACTAGTTCTTAAGAAATCCTTGTCGTAAGAAAGACCTTCCAAATAATAACCACGACTACTTTTCCTATTGGCATCATAATATCGCCTGTAAGGATATTCGTATTCGAGGAAAAATAGTCTTTCTAATAGTTTCAAGGCGAGTTATACTCGGATTGTTTTTTAATATATTGGTTAAATCAATATATTTAAGGATAATGTTTTCCGCAATAATTTCTAAAAAATTTTAGATACCATCCTCAGTCAATAGTTGTCGATTGCCAGTCTGGTCGAAATTATTTACTTTTCTGATGATATTCTGAAACAAGATGTTATGAGTAAAGGTTATGTATGCAATTGAAATTTATCAATCACACATTTCCAAAGTGAATTAGTTGGATCAAAACACCTGGCTTTGCATATCATACTATTATATAAAACCCGACTGTTTGTCTGTCCGTCCGTCCGTCTGTCCGTGAACTACTCATTCGTTAGTGGACCGAATTTTTACCAAGGGTACGTGAAATAGGGGTAAAATTTCCCGGGGAGTGCTATAAGGTGTATAGTTTTTTGTTACCGATTTTCTGGAAACCGGTTTTTTTAATTTCTTTAATTTTTCGGGAAATAATTAACGGAATTTCAAAGAATTGTATATAAAACAGGGTTTGAATTTTCCGGGGAGTGCCATAAAGTGTATAATTTTTTGTTACCGATCTCTTTGGAAGTCGGTACCGAAATTTTTTCATTTAAAAAACATTTGACCGAATTTTTATTAAATTTCATATATTTTTAATACCGATTTTTTTGGAAACCGGTATGAGAAATTTTTCGAATTAAAAACCATTTGACCGAATTTTTATTAAAAGTGTTGTGCCCCCTTTTTGGGACACTTGGGATTCGATTCTTCCAAGGA
>NW_020212501.1:0-19545 GCF_003070985.1 Temnothorax curvispinosus
AGGTGATGTAAAACATCTTCGTTTGTGGCTATTCTATTAATTTTTCGGGAATGCATTTCTCTGTACTTTCTAAACTCTTTATTGCGATCTTCACTTGCCTCTTCGGATAGTTGACCTACAGGAATTGTAAAATTTTCTATGATTTTTTCTCCGTGTATGAGGAGTTTATGTATAGATGAAGGCATGTAATACCAATTGTAATTATCAAAAAACAGTCTTGCTGTTTCTAACGCATACTTGCTAAATTTCTTAGCATCTACTGCTTCTCCACATGAAATAGCTTGCAGAATGACTGCAAATATTTTTATTAATTCTTTATTTAATCCAGTAATATTCGCTGTTATGTCCACTTCGGAAAAGAATCGTCTGGCCGTGTTTCCATTATTGGATAATCCTGAGCCATGTTTTACGATATCAATTAATAATCCTAATTCTCGTTTGAAGTCGTCTTGGATTTTTTTTTCGTGACTTGCCGTTGTTTCTTGAAAACAGGATCGCGTACTGACCATTTCTTGAAGGGTATGTTATACGAAACATAAAGTAAAAATTCCATGCAACGAATTTTGGCATGTAGACTCGATATACCAAAATTATATATAAATTCATCTACGTCTTTGTTTATTATTTCGTTTATTGCGTTCATTTGGCTGGGTTTCGCACCGCATAATGGGCAGGTTGCACAAGAAGTTTCATTCGGAAGAGCTGTGCATACTTTACCGTCGATCATGGTAAATAACAACTATTACATTTTTGTATTGCAAACAATTCTAATTTTTTATCTTCTTTTCCATTATACGATACTCATGTCTGGAAATCTCCGCGGTTTCATGAATAAATTGGAATTTTATTGGACGACAATATCGTGTTGAAGATGGTTCTTTGTTATTCCACAAAATTCCAGATTCACTTGCTAATTGTATAGGAACGAAACTAGTCATAAAAATACAGCTGTCACATTGTGAGTTGTCTTCAAATTTTTGCTTGTATGTACTCTGATTGGAAGCTCCATCAAATCCCCACTTACAGGTCAATTTTAGATTTGTATATGAACTTAGCTTGTCTTCATAACGTGAAAGAATTCTGGTGGCAGTTATATCTAAAATTGCCTGCAGTTCAATTGAAGCCAAGGTGTCCGTTATTGTTATTTTGTCTTTCGGTGGATAACACTCTGATTTTGCTTTTTGGATCTGATAGTACGATTGCCACTGGTTTGTTCCATTTTCAATACAGTTTTCTCTTAAATGGATATATTGAGATTTTGACAGGTTTAAGGTGAGAGACATAGCCAAACATTTTTCTTTAGAAAATAGAGGTGTCTGGATTTTCTTCTCGCAAAAGTCTCTAATACGTCTGGCCTTGCTCGGATTTGTAATCAAATAATTGATTATCACCGCTAAATCTGTTGATCTTTCGCATTGAAGTTTTTGCTTTGCTGCAAAAAGCAAAACGTCTGAATCGTATTGCTCACGTAAATTTTCCGTAAGTCTACGCTTATGTCTATCAGATATATCATCAAAATTTTTTCGTTTCCATAGAGCAGTAACAGAAGACTTGTTGCTACTAGTCGATGGGTCTGCTCTAGATAAAATTTTCGGAGAACTTCCTTCAGGGATTTTAAATTTTTCCTGCAGCCATACATTATACTTTACAACAAACGTCCGGAGTACTCTACTACATTTTTGCCATCGTTTAGATATGTTTATGCAATACACGCGCAAACACTCCTTGAGTTTTTCTTCTCCATCTTCTGATAGTTGTAATTCGCATTTATCCACAACAAATTGAAACAGTTCTTCTTGATAACGGAAACCAAAATTCGAACTTCTTAAGTAAACGAACAAATCATTACAGTGCCAGACTAGAGTCAAGCTCAACAGGGTCTTCTTTCCCCGCTAATTTTTCCAAGCCCGTTCCCTTGGCAGTGGTTTCACTAGATAGTAGATAGGGACATATATGTCGTTTTGTTTAACGTACGGCACCTGCTCGTAGAGCCTCATCCACACGGCCCCCATGGGCGCGGGATTGGGATACGCCCAATCAGCGCGTACCGACCGAGGTCGATACTACCAGTGCGCCGCAGGATTACAGGATCCCGCGGCAACCCACTGGTCGGGGCGAGCGACTATCCACACTCTACCAGCTAAGCAGGCTGGCACCCGAGCTGTGAGGACGCAAGCTCACCCGTCGGACACCCAAGTTCGTTAACTCGGGTATCTTAGCCAGCATTTGGCTTAACCACTGCCACCACGATGGTCCTAACCGCGACCGGCGGGAGCAAGCTCCCTGGGCGACCAGTCCCCGTGGTACCAGTCTAGATCACTGGTCGGATCTTCGCAGCCGAAGCCACTCCCAGTTGGGTCTCCTGCAGACCCGGCCCCGGTAAGCCGCATTCACACGTCTCACGCATTCACATTCATTCTTCGCTGAAACACACAAGCCGCAAACCTGCTCAGACTCTCGTATCTTTCCTTTCGCTCCAGTACTTCGCTCACGTTCACTCTACCATCCTCACTCATTTTGACTCCCCATTCGTCCAGGCTCCTAACATCCTCACACATTTCACACTCAACCATCACATGCTTCCAATCCTTGCACTCAGCACCACACGCACAACTTTCAGTCTCAGACAATCCCCTTTTATACAGAAACTCATTCAAACTGTCGTGACCCGTCAAGATATAGCCGAGCCATAGGCTCGGCTCAAATCCTGGACAAGCCTCGGCAAACCTCACATCCCGTACAAAGCCATGTGTCACTCGTCCCTTCGCACCGTTATCCCATTCATTCTGCCATCTTTCATACAACCTAGCATTCAACAACTCCAAACTCTCATCCACATCTCTCGCTCTCACTTCCTCTTCGCTCACAACACCTCTTTCACCCAATCTCCAGCCATTCTTAATTCTCACAGTCATACCTCTTTTTATGCACTCCAGGTCCCACGGAAGACCACCCATCAATACCTGCATGGCCTCCGTGGAGACCGTTCTACAGACATTCAAACAGGCGCTCATCGCCACTCTTTGGCACCTATTGATCGCCACTCGCGCATATCTGTACTCCATGGCTTCATACCACACGCTCGCACCATACATAACACACGCAGCAAACAAACCCTTATAAATTACACGCCATGCTCTCTTTCGCAATCCCCATTCGCTCCTCATCACACGTTTCAACTTTCCCACTACGCTTACACCCTTCTGTCTCATACGCTCCAGGTGCGGCTTAAAGCTCATTCGCTCGCCCACCCACACACCCAGATATCTCACACACTTCACATACCTCACATGCTTCCCATTCACACTAACGCTCGGTTGTCTCGTTTTTGACATATTCCCTTTCAGGAGCATCATCACCGTCTTGCTCTCCGAAACTTTCACACCGACACTCGCACCCCATTCGCTCACTATCCTCATCCACTCGTTTCCCTTTCTCTCCAGATCCGCCCGGCTCTGTCCTTCGACAGGCACGAACAGATCATCGGCATACGCCGTCGCCATACATCCACGTTTGCGGAGTTCCCACAGGAGCTTATCCATCTGTAGGACCCAAATGTTTTGGGCCACCGATGGACCCCTGCGGTGCGCCCCGCAGCACCCTCTTCCACACTTCCTCATTCATTCCTATCATACATGCCCATCTCTTATCAAAATAACTCCTCCACAACCCAATTTCCTCACATTCTTTCTCACACAGTTTTTCAATCACACATGGCCATTCCAGGTTGTCGAATGCACCCTGGAAGTCCACAAAAATTCTCAACACATACTTGTACTCGGACCCACTCACGCACTCACGCACGCTATTCCACGCACTCTCGGTCGAACGTCCCTTCACAAACCCGTATTGTGCCTCACACATTCTCCCACTCATCAATCGCTCTAGCCTATTCACCATCATTCGCTCCAACACTTTCCCAAGCACAGACAACAGGCTGATCGGTCTGTAAGACCCGGGGTCCGACCGCACTTTCTCTGGGGACTTCAGCAGTACAACCACTCTCGCTTTCTTCCACACCTTTGGAAAGCAGTTGGTACTCAGACACACATCATACACTCTCTTCAACCATCCCGGAATTGCGCGCCAAATGGCACGCATCATTTTCGCCGTAATTCCATCCAACCCGGGTGCCCACCCACTTTCATCGCCCTCACAGCCACATCCACTTCATTCCACTCAAACGTTCTTTCAATCATCTCTCTCTCTCTCTCTGCCAATCGTACATCATCCATTCCCGTGTCCGGGAAGAAGCGATCTAGCAGCACATTCGCACTCTCTTCCCACACTCGTTGTCTTGTCACCCACTTTCATAGCACTCAGTCTGTCACGTCCGTACTTACCCATGCACACTTTATACACATCGTCCCATGGATCCCGATTTCCCTTGTCACTCACGAACTGTCTCCAGTTCTCCTCTTTCACTCTCCATATCGCTCTCTTGTACTCTCTGAGAGCACGTTTGTACACATTCAGACATTTTTCCACTCGACTACGATCTCTCCCTCTCATTCGCTGGTAGGCACGCCTACACTTCCTCACATCCTTCTTCATGCGCTCAAGCTCATCCGCCCACCACACAAGCTTCCTCGCAACCCCACACACTCGCCTTTTCATTCTATTGTCATTCGTCCTCAGGATCCATGATGTGACGCGCTCCGCCAAGCTCTCCGCGTCCCAGTCATCCATCACCTTCACAGCATCCTCCGACGCATACTCCACTAGATCGCTCATGTAGCCCTCCCAGTCCACGTCTTTACACACCCATCTACGCATACCTTCCATCCGCTCAGCATTCACACCATAGGTCATACGTATCAGCAACACATTATGGTCGCTGATACCCCAATCGCTCTTGACTCCCCATTCGAACTGGCACCCCCCAAGCGCATCGCTTACGAGAGTCACATCGATGTCGCTTTCCCCATTGGGTCCGCTGAACGTAACTCTCGCTCGGCTCATTCAACACAATCATACCGTTCGCGACAATCCACTCCTCAAGCATTCTGCCACGCATTTCACTTTCTCTATTGCCGCCCCTACCCTTACTGTACCATAAAGGAGAGTCGGCATTCGCATCCATACCCACCAGCACACGCTTTCCTCTGGTTACCATTCGCACCCTGTCCATGTACGCCAGGTACGGCTCGATGTCCTCACCGAACCGGCAATACACGGACACCACATACAACTCGCCGAAGTCTCCCTTCAGCCATACACACACGCCATACTCATCCAAGCACTCCCTTACACACAACACATCGAGACTGGGATCATTCACCACCACTGCTACGTTGACATACTCGCTCTCACTCACAATCACATCTATCCGTAGCGGGAGTCCAACTACCTTTCCATCCTTCACACACGGTTCCTGCAGCAGTGCCACACTCACTCGACGTTCACACAACATTTCACCTAGGTCACACATAACCGCATACGCTCTTTGACAATTATACTGCACCACATTCATACTCGAGACACCCTGCAAGTCCTGCCTAGCCATTGATGGTGTCAGCGCGCCTCTCCCTTGCTACCGCGTACGAGGGACACCCCCTATCATCTACCGCGTGGTCAGCCGGTCGCCCCCGCTTCTTACAGACGGCACACATTCTCGGCCCAGCTGTATTTGGGCATTTCTCTTTTTTATGACCCCCCTGACCGCAGTGGGAGCATACATCCTCCGTTGCCCTACAGTGCTTCGCTACGTGACCTAGGTCGAGGTATCTAAAGCATCTAGTTGGTGCTAAAAAATCGGCTATTCTGCAACTACGCCAACCCACATACACCCTTGACGCTTTCATGAATCTACCCCGCATATCGGGTGTCACTTCCAGTACCCAGTTCACGGTTTCCTTATTCCCCTTACTCAGCTTAAACCGGAATACGCATTCCTCATCATAGACCTTTGTGTCTAACCCATGTAATAGCTCAGGGTTCTGCCTAGCTATGGCGCGTCTGACACCATCGACTTCCATATCCCTAGGCACATCGTACAGAATTATGCGAGGCCTCCTAGCAGCTGGACGGGCCACCGTGAGACCCTTTTCCCTAATTGCCTGGTTGGCAACAATCTTGTCTGCATCCGCCTTTGAGTGCGCCTGGATTATTACCTTTCCATCCGCAGCCTTCCTTACATTCCTGACTCTAATGTTCGACGCTACTGGGTCTATTATTTTCAGTAGCGTCTTTTTTATCTCGTCGACTGACCTCTTGTCGGCACCGCTCGCCACAACAACCGAACAGTCCCTATCTCGCGGTCCGTTCCCACTCCTGGTTGCCGGTGCCGCAACAACTCCCGGACCGGTTTTAGGACCGGGTTCCCGCCTACCAACCGCCTTCGCAAACGTTACAGGCGGCGGCAGTGTCACCGGCGTTGGGCGATTCGCCTCCACCTTTTCCGCCAGACGACCCCTCAGAAAGGTGTTTTCGCACCCCAACTGCATTACCAGCTTGTTGGTCTCGCTGAACAACGCAGAAACCTTTTGTGCCGCCGACTTGCTGAATTTAGCATTGGGGTCCGACAAAATGCTCTCCAACTTAAGTCGGATGTCATGCATCGCTCCAGCAGCCAACATCTCTCTTTTCGCCGCACCGTCCCAAATAAACACGTCATTGTCGTCAGACTCGCTGTCGTTCGCGCTCTCGCTGTCACCCAGCATGGGCAAGACCGAGTTCGCCCGCAGCTGGCCGGTCCCTCTGGCCATACCTCCTCCTACAGCTTCATTTGACTCACTCTGCGTGTCCCTAATAGATGTCTGAGAGCCAGGCGGGCTCCTCTTCAACTTCCCACTACGTGGGAACGTACGCTGAAGCGGATCACCCACCAAGCTCTCCTCGTCCGTCCCTGTTTCGTCTAGCGTCTGTGTATTCGCCCACTTTTTAGGTTCATGCGTGAGTGTCTTCTCCGAGACCTTCGAGTCAACTTTAAACAGTGCCACCGTCACTGCCTTCGTAATCACCTTCTGCCCAGCCACTTTGTCACTGCTTGTCACCGTCTTAGTCACAGTCTTGTCCGTATCCGAAGCCTTGTCCATTTCTGTTTTTGCCTTTTTGTCAACAGTTTTTTGTCCGTCCGGGTTGGAGGTGTTTTTTGTGTTCTTCATAATGCATATAATTAATTGTTACGACGGTTCGGCCATCATGGCAGCCCATACGCGTATGGGCATCTATCCCCGCCGTTTCAAAGCCCTAGTTAAACTGCATGAAAACTGAAAACTGAGAAGCAGCTTGTCGGGTGATCAGCCCTATTCATGCAAACTTGACTCTATAAAAAGATTATGTAATTTGATGGTAAAGGTTTAACGTCACCCCTACTGATTGAGCACGTATGCTCCGAGACACCGCCCACTCAAAGTTCGGGCTAAACGTTGCCAGTGTATCTTCCCACTAGCAGGATATGAGGAAATAGTGATCAGCTAATCCTCCACACATGCGCCCGGGGGGGCCGACTTCAACTCCCGAATAGGCTCCGCCCAGACACGGACAGCGGTTCTTCCACATTAAACATGCGGTTTCACATGGACTTTACTGGCGCTAGGCCAGAACTTACCATTTATTACGCCGCAGAGGTCAGGTACTAACATGACCGCATCCTACGGTTGTGGGTCTACTACTCCCCACTTGGTTAGTCTTCGAGAAATATCCATCGACACCCGACCGCATCTCTGGCACCCGACGGTTACAATTACGGACACGCAAACAAACATCGACACGCACACACTCACACACCCCCCAGAACCCCCGCACCTCCTCCGGAAGGAGCCGGTAGCAGCCCGAGGGCCCGCGGGCCGGGGGAAACCCGCGTATCGCCTTAACTCCGTTGGCCTACGACGGCCAAAGCCAAAGCCCGAGCCAAATCATAGTTACCGGTGGGAACCACGATGGAGGTGGAGTTCGGCTTGACTGTGATAGGCTAAGTGCTGCGGCACAGCATGTATTGCGCTTCAACAGTCCTGTAGATCATGACTTTGTACGACCCGAAAAAGATCGCCGACCTCAACAGATCGGCGCCGCGTGTTGCTTTAGATGGTGTTCAGCAACCAAACCTAAAGTTTTCCGCGGCGTGTTGCTTTCGGCGGCGAGTAGCTCAGCCGCGTGTTGCTTTGCGGGCAGACACGCGGCGTGTTGCTTCCGCTGACGACGGTCGCTCAGCGGCGTGTTGCTTTGTGGGCACTCACGCGGCGTGTTGCTTCCGCCGACGGCAGAGTCGCCGCCGACGGCAACACCCACGAGAAAACCAAGTACGCCCGCGGCGCGTCACTCCGAGTCCGACGACTCACGATGCCAAGTTTCTCGAGGCGTGTTGCTTTACAAAAGCAACTAAACTGAGTCCGACGAGTCATTCTACTAAGTTTCCCGCGGCGTGTTGCTTTCGAAAAATCCGTCGGGGGTTGTCACCCACCGTTTAATTAACACCTAAAAGTGTTATGACGCCCTACTCTTCCGCCGTGCGTGGCACAACACAGCAGAAGAGCAGAACGCCCTTGGACCGCCTTTCACTTGCAACACTGTCGGGACGGGCCAGCTAGCTCTCCAGGTGTGCCACGTCTCAAAGAGAGACACCCAGAGGCTTCACTGAGCCCTTTTACCCCCTTTCGGGATCACCAGACAGATATGCGAGCGCGCCTAGAGGACGGCCCGTGCATCACGAGCTGACCGGCATGATCGGGTCACAGGCGAGTGACTCCGACCATAAACCGTCGCCCGAGAGTTATCCCTGTACTTAAAAAAGCAGCAACACGCCGCATTTCTCTACTTCGCTCAGCACGTGGGCGCCGAAGCGCTTTGCCACTGTGAGCACTGTTCCCTGAAAGTGCTATTCCCGTAAGTCATGTCTACTCTCACCAATAGATAGGAACAGTGGGAATCTCGTTAATTTATTCATGCGCGTCACTAATTAGATGACGAGGCATTTGGCTACTATAATGAGAGTCATAGTTACGACCGCACCGGGGGGTCTAGGGGGGCGGTTAGCCCTCCCAGAATCCTCCCCGTGGTCGGAGTGCTATCAACGTCAGCAGTACTTCCCTTCACGCTAGAATCAGAGCTGACACCGGGGATTTCCCCCTTACAGAGCCCATACCTGACGATTACGTACTCCCGGACAAGCCGACCTTTCAAACGTAGGGGTACGGTTTCCCGTAACGCACTCATGACTCACTATTGTACTTGTGGTGTTCCCCAGGTAGCAGGGTTCCTGCAGCGGGCGTGACCCACTCGGATTAGATCAGCCCAACTGACAGGGTTGGGGTGCCATAGCACCCCCATTATAGGTAATGCGCAACATGAGCTTCATAGCGTGACCCACACTAGGCCCTCCATGCCGCTCACTCGGCTATGCGAATCCTCTGCCCCTACGAGTCCGACACCATCTAGTAGGGCACCGGTAGCCTCCCAGCGGAACTCCCTACCCCCGTAGTACTCGTGTCGAGCGATCTTAGCTCACGTTTAACGAGTCGCCGTCGCTGGTGCCATGCCCCCAGTTACCACGTAATCGCACAAGTCGCCCCGTGCTATTAACGCGTCGCTCATCGGTTGCCCGGAGATCCGGGATTCGGCAGCAGTCGACGCGCCTTAGGAATATACGGCACGTGGTGCGCCATATACCCCGCTCGTATTGGACACCTCCCACGCACGAGCACGCCGCGCTCGCCTCGCGAAACGCTACCCTGTTCAGTACTACCGGCTGCATCCGTTACCCAGCTGATAGGACCTGGGATTGGGCAGCAGCCCAGCAGTTTTATGGGTAAAGGGCACAGGGTGCACCGTTTACCCGCGCTTGCTTGAATTTCTTCACGTTGACATTCAGAGCACTGGGCAGAAATCACATTGCGTCAACACCCGCGAGGGCCATCGCAAGGATTATTCCTTAGTGTCTTCATAATGATTCAAAAATCGTTACTATTTTTTTTTTATATATATATAAAAGAAAAATTATACTTGTATTCCAGATAAAGTCAAACACACTTCAGAAGCTAATACACGATGCTAATACACGATGTGCTCACATCAGATATATGCAAGAAAGTGAATACACATGGAAATGTCCGAGAAAAACAAAAGGCGAATTATTTATATTTGTTGTTCTTTCAGCTCTGAAGTGTCAAGGACATGCGTTAGAAACAGCAAGACTGTTTGTTGATAATTACAATTGGTATTACATACCTTCATCTATACATAAACTCCTCATACACGGAAAAAAAATCATAGGAAATTTTACAATTCCTGTAGGTCAACTATCCGAAGAGGCAAGTGAAGCTCGCAATAAAGAGTTTAGAAAGTACAGAGAAATGCATTCACGAAAAATTAATAGAATAGCCACAAACGAAGATGTTTTACATCACCTCCTAGTTACTTCTGATCCTGTTATTTCGAGCCTACGACCCAATCTAACAAAAAAGAAAGAACAAGAACTATTTGCAGAAACGCTACAACTTTTAAAGTAATCCTTTTATTTTACATCCACGCACGTATGACTGCGCGCGCGAACACACACACACACACACACACACACACACACACACACACTAGATGCAAATCCGACTGTGCAACCTCCACGTGGTGCATCTTGGGTAGGTACAAAGTACCTAGCAAATGCCAGCGGTAAAACCTCACAATAATTGTGTTGAAATTTCCTATACAATAACTTAATTAAAATACGTGCTTCGCTTAGAAAATTTTACATATATTTTGCAAAACTGCATCTAGCAGCAGTTCGTTCTTCTTTGAGCTTGTAGTGCAATGTTTACTGTATGTAGTTCAACCATTAAAAATGCTATCAATCTTAAACATTTTTTGAAAACTCAATGACAAATTAAATAACGTGTACTTTTTACCATTAATCAGAATCATTCTGGAAAATATTCAAGAAAAGCTATAAAATTGTTTTTACGATTATTTTTGTATATATTTAAATATGTACTATATCATAAGAAAAATTTTTATTGGATCGTGAAAACCGTATGAAAATAGGGCGATCTAAAAACTAGACGCGAAAATATAAAAAAATTATATGTATCAGGTTGATCTTTATTGCAGTAAATTTGTATGGAAATTATGGAAATTTTAAATGATTAAAGTTATTACAATAATCTACAACTAATTTACTATTAGAATTTACAATCAGAGTGGTAATTTCGACAAATGATTTTTTTTTGTCTATGTCCGCTATTTCTTACGCGTCGATCCACTGTGGTCGGCGTCATCCGTACCACCGTACGAATTGACGCAATTTATCAACGAGCCAGGTATCTATTTCGAGAGAATCGGACACCTGCAGCAAACAAAAGCAATGTGGAAATTAGCTGTTGAGGAGGCTCTGGATATTGTAACGGATAATGAGAGAAACTGCTTTTATAATGAACAATACTTATTAGAGTTTATTAGAAGTATTACAGTACAGATTTACCGGACCTTCTCTAGCAGCGTACAGACAGAACAAGAGGCGGCACTGCCGCATGCACGCGTTAATATATCGAAAGCTAAAGGCGGTATCCGCGAGTAGCCGGCGCTCCGGCTGCCACCTGCTATGCCATGATTGGCCAACCAATACGCGATAGAATTGGTAATAGAAAAGTGCGCAAACACCCTCAACATTAGCGATACGCATAGACGTAACCGCATTAAAAATCAGACACCAACAGCTCCAAAGATACCTAGAAAATACCGAGGAACTTTGCAGTTATGCCACTGGAGACGTCAAGAATAAATGCCAGATTGCTCTCCGGACCAATAAGAGAGAAAATGATAAAACGACACGCGCCCTAGAACACTTACAAACAATTTACAAGTCACCTGTAATTAAGCGAGGGTTAATCAATGCCATTGGAGAGATAAGTAAAACTCTATTTGGTACCATGGATGCAGAAGACGCAAAAACAATCAACGAGCAATTACAAATACTTAATAATCAGCAAGAGACGCTACACCACGCAGCGAAGAACCAGCTGAAGATCATCAACTCCACATTAGGACACATGGAAAAATTAGAACAGACGCTATCCCACAACGAAAATTTACTGGTAAACGTCACCAGGAAACTACATATTATAGACTATTTAACATATGCACAAAATGACATTTTACTTACACGCGTACTTCCATTAGAGAATATAATCGTAGAATTAAAGAAGACAACCTCACATTTAACCAGAGAATTAAACTTTCCATTTAAAATCCAGACCGAAAACTGGAATACGATCCAAAGATACGTAAGCGTAAGCGCATATTACGACAATTCGAACGTATACACATATCCTCGCGTTCCCTATAATAGCATATCCGGTATACGAACTAATAAAAATTACACCTGTACCAATACACAACGACCATAATGTGTTTACCCTACTAGAACTTTCACACACACTATTAGGAATAAACCGAAAGAATCATAATTATATAATATTAAAAGAAAACGATTTAAATAAATGTACGCGAGAAACTACTAAATTTATATGCGACCAATATTTTCCCGTGTATTTTGTAATTGCTGTAACGGCCTGACTTTATCGAACGCGGACTGGTATGCGGGATCAGGAGTCCGATGAAAGGCCCAGAGACAATAATCAATTTAGGTGGTAAATGCAGTAGTTTATTCAGCTTAGCTTATTATATACACGAAGTGGTATTTTATATAGCGCAGGGACGGGTGGAACGCGATATAGTATTTATACAACGAAGGGGCAGTGCGGGTGCACTCGATAACGGACGCGGTAGCACGCTATCCGACGGACTCGGTAGTATTTGATATAGCGCAGGGACGGACAGAACGCGGTATATACAATGAAGAAGTAGTGCGGGTGCACTTAATAACGCACGCGGTATCGTTATTCGACGGGCTCGGTATGTTACATGGACGTATTACGTAGTACATAAGCGGCCGCGGTATCGCTACTCGACGGGCTCGGTATACTACATAGGCGTATTACATAGTACAGAAGCGGACGCGGTGTATTACAGGTAGTGCATGTGCACTTGATAACGACGCGGTAGTTAATAACGAACGCGGTATCGTTACTCGACGGGCTCGGTATATTACATTACAGTACATAGGCGGACGCGGTATATTACAGGTAGTGCATGTGCACTCGATAACGACGCGGTATTTAAGATACTGGACGGATTCAGTATATTTCCGTTAATCCCTGTACGTTCGCGGATGCCGCGGTATCGCGATAATATGCGTACGGGACGCGTAACGTAGGATGGAAGATTTCCGGAGCCCCGGGGCGGCGGCAGCAAGAGCCCTCGTTGCGAGGCCGAGCGCGCTCGACCCCGCGTAACCGTGCCTTCGGGGTTAGTTCTGAGGGAGTGCGGGAACACCTGAGAGCTCTCAGTCGAGGCTCGGAGCACCGAACCTCGTTGGCGTGTTCCCTAGGAGTCGGGAATAGGTTTCGTCTTGGAAGTAGCGGATCTTTAGACGAAGTGTCTTTTCCTCGCCGGAACGGCGGTTTATATACCCGCCCGGCGCGGCGGGTTTGCTAGGAGCGCCGATCGTCGCGCTGTGGTGGGGCGGCGCCGCGGCGCGGCGCCGCGCTCGTCCTCGGGGCGGCTCGGCTCCCGTCGTCGCTCGTCGGAAGGCACCGGTGCCGCGCTTAGCCCGCGCACACGGTGCGTTTTGAAGTACGTTTAAAATGTGGGCGCACCGCGCCCTGGTCTTCGCCCGACTGGTCGTCGGTCGGGCGGCATCCGGCGGTCGTTAGCCGGGAACGATGCTTAGCGCACGGGGTGCATCGTTACACCGCGAATGCACCAAGCGAGGTGCAACTTTTTGTAAAAGTGCCTAGATACGTAGAAAACCGTAGGCAACGTCATGTCATTTCTAATGTAACATTCTGGATAACATTAGCCGAACCTCAAACATGGTTATATTCCACTCCAAAAATATCAAAAATTATAATACAATGTAATGAATTGCCAGAAAATATAAAATTAAAATTGAAAAAACCGGAAAAATAACATTATGCGATAATTGTAAAATAACTACACCAGATAAAATTTTAGAAACTAGAAACCGAATCTATACTAAATATGTAGAAATGTATTTACCAGAATTCAATGTAACTAATACCCTAGAAAAAAGTATAACATTAGACAACGAATTAGATTCCGAAAAGGAAATAAAGTTAGAACCAGTAATCAAAGATCCGTCAGAATTGATAAAGTTAAGTTTAAGTCTAGATGAAATTAAAAAAGAAGTGGAAAATAACCAACCAAACGTTTTTGCAAATACTGTTTATCTTGTAGGTTCCGCGACCATAATTATAGCCGTAGTAAGCATTATACTTGTAATCATTTATCCTTTCTAAAAAAAGGCATGTTAAGTCGATACTCACATATCTCAAAGTTTTTTGTTGCCCTTTTTCCGCGTTGCCAATTGGTTCTCTCGCTGCGCTTACTTCATTTGCAGCTGTCATCGTATATTTTGACAGTTGTGTGTATCAAGAAGTTAATAGTGTAATAGTAATTGCATAATGTTAAAGCTAAATAGCGCGCGCGAAGCGCGCGTCTATGGTGTCTAGTGTAATAAAAAAAAGGGGAATTATTAAAAATTTAAAGGGGGAAACCACAGCATACATATTAGAACTAAGAAAATTAGACTGTAAAGGTGCCTTTTCATACGCAGCACGCTGCGGCAGCAAAATGTCACGTGATTCAAATTTTCTAGAACTGCTTTTGCTGCATTCGCTGCTCATGAAAAGAAATAGCGGCAGCAGCATATTTAATCTTAACCTAAAATATATATTTTTTTTGGTTGCGGTTTAAAATTAATTTTAACAGTCTGATAATGTCATACAATCAACATCAATTATATGAGTGGCACAGAACATGTGAGCAAATAATTCAAAAATATAATGTGGAAAACTTAAGAAGGCAAAAAATTGCGGTTACGGCGACTGTTGGTGCAGTTATAGCTTGGGCAACTGAAATTTCAAAGAAAAAGCGACGTTATAAAAACAAACGTACTTGGATAACCGAATTTTTTGAACAACGTCGACGATATGGGTTTTACCATACGGCTTTACCTATATTAAAGTTAGAAGATTTACGCTTTCGAAATTATTTTCGAATGAATACTATACAATTTAAAGAATTATTGGAATTAGTTGCCCCAAAGATTACTCGACAATATGCTATTCGTGAACCAATTGAAGCAGGACAACGCTTATCAATATGTTTGAGGTATACATATAATATAATGAAATAAATATTCTTTTTAAGTTATGTTGCTAATCTTTCTATTTTTATTGTAGATATTTAGCAAGTGGAGATAGCATGACATCTATGTCATACCAATACCTTGTAAGTTTAACAGCAGTATCAAAAATCATTTCGGAAACTTGTCAAGCCTTGTGGGAAATCTTATCACCACTTGTATTAGTACAATGTAATGAAAGTGCCTGGAAAGCAATTAGTCATGACTTCAATGAGAAATGGCATTTCCCACATTGCATTGGAGCTATAGATGGAAAGCATGTTATCATACAGGTATAAAATATCATAAAATACTCTCTTTTTAACTGGTATAAATTATGTATGTACATATCTCTATCATATACAATTAAAAATTATGTCTAGAGTTATCTACTTATTATACTAATACAAAATATTTGAATGCCAAGTTTAATTAATCTATACTTTGCAGAGTCCTGAAAAATCTGGTTCAGCGTACTTCAACTATAAAAAGACCCACAGTATTGTACTTTTAGCTATGTGTGATGCTAATTATCTTTTCACTTACGTTGACATTGGAGCATTCGGTCGTCAAAGCGATGGTGGGATTTTCAAACAGTCTGAAATGGGTCAAAGATTTGCACAAGGGAAAATGAATGTTCCGGCTGCAGATGAAATTTATGAAGGAAGTACTACATATCCATATGTAATAGTTGGAGATGAAGCATTCCCACTAACTTCATATTTGATGCGTCCATATCCTGGCAGAGGTGAACTAACGACTGAGAAAAAGATTTATAATTATCGATTATCTCGAGCAAGAAGAGTAATCGAAAATGCGTTTGGAATACTTGCTGCACAATGGCGATTTTATAGAAAATCTACTATTGCTAAAGTTGATACTACTGAGAAAATGGTAAAAGCAACAATAGTTTTGCATAATTGGCTTCGTAAGCAAGATTTGTCAAGAAGAGAAACATTTATAACACCTGAAATGGTTGATAGAGAAGGAAATGATGGATCAATAATACCGGGTACTTGGAGAAATATAGTTGCAAGTAATAATTCTGCTTTCCAAGACATTGCTGCTACTTCTACACACACGCATACAAGAATAGCTGCAGATATTCGAAACAAATTCACTGAGTATTTTTATGAAGAAGGAGCCGTTCCATGGCAATTTTCACGAATATATCAGTAAAAAAAATATAAGACTTTAATATATACATATATATAATAAAAAAATTATTTTATATTTAATTAACAATAAAACTTATTAAAAATGTACTATTAAGCGTAAATGTAATTAATTATTAAATTGTATAAGCAATATAGAATTAATACTTTTTCTAAGTTTATTTAAGAAATCCAAATAATTAATGAAATATACTTTATTAAATAAATAAAATCCACTAGTTATAAATATTTTACATTATATATTTTTATAATATGTAACATAGTAATTAATCTAGACTTTTTGAACATAATATAAAAAATAATACTTTGGTGTAAGCTATTCTTACACTACCCTGCATTGTTTGCATGAAAAAGTAACAAAAGAGGATAATAATAGAAAAATACTTTGGTGTAAGCTATTCTTACAATAACCTGCATTGTTTGCATAATGTCCATTTCTACCAATGTAGATTAATTTTAATCTCGGTTTAACTTACTTTCTATCTTTATCTAACTCTTAAAATTAGAAAAAGATGAAAGTTAAATTAAACCGAGATTAAAGTTAATCTACATTGATAGAAATAGACATAAGAGTCATAGAAGATAATAATAATGAAAAAAAAACTTTGATACTAGTAATTAATCTAGACTTTTTAAACAAAATAAAAAAAATAAAATACTTTGGTGTAAGCAATTATTACACTACCCTGCATTGTTTGCATGAAAAAGTCACAAAAGATGAGAAAGACGTGATATTTTTTCTCTGAAGAAAGACATCATTTCAAATATAAGGTTGTTTCTTTCTTTCTCTGGCAGCTTCCGAATTTGTGTACCCATTATTAGAAACAGACCATCTACTTCATCTTGCTTTACTAAAGGTGGTAACGCTGGTAATTTAATAGGCTCGGAGATAGCGTTCATTGTTGTAATTGCATCTGCAATTTTGTTGATTGCAACACTTGATTCTGTGCTTTCTGATGACAGGGTTGCTATCAATACAAAATAAGTGATAATTTTTTATATTTTCACAAGGATAAATATTAAAAACACGAAATACTTACAAGATCGATTTTTCTTTGGAATCGGTGGAATATTTTCTTCATTTTCCTCATCGTTAGAAAGATTTGAAGTTGTTCTTTAATAATATAATTATATCAGTTAAAACATTAATGAAAGCTATATAATGTTAATTCAAAGTTGAAATAATTTTAAAACAATGCAATACTTTTTTCTTAAAGATACATCGCGCAAAAAATCCAACTGATCAAAATGTTTCCATTTTCGCTTTGTAGTAGGTCGTCCTGATCCACTAGGTAATTTTTCTTCCGCCAGTTTACGATAATAAGTATCTCGTAATATCTTCCATTTTTTTGCAGCTTCTTTTGGATTCAAACGTCCTATAAAAATAAATAAAATATATTAGCAAAACAGCTAATTATTTTCATCCAAAGGGTTTAAACATTTATATTCACAGGTTATTCAATATCACATATTTGTAATACCTTGCAGAGCTTCCGAAACCGCTTTCCATGCTTCACCAGTTATTGTTCTATTACGTTGTATTAAAGGTAGATTATAATTGTATAATGCTTCCCATTTTGAAACCTCTTCTATAAGCAATTCTTCTAATTCCGTTGAATCAGAAGAATTATTGACTGAAGAAGGTTCTTCAACCGCACCATGTTCACCTGTATTTTTTTCTGGATGACTCGATGGCTCATCAAGTACAATGCTTTCTACACCATTATCCATAGCACTTCGTCGCATTATTAATCCATTATCTATATAAAAAAATCATCACATACATTATATACACAGTTATATCATTTATTTTCATCATTTTTCAAGAATCTACAGCACACATTATTATCATTTATATTTACCGCATACTGGATAAAAATATCTGTTTCCATCAGTGAAGTAACGTTTATATCCTTCCAAGCATTTATGATTTGAAATTAATGATTCTTCCGTAATTTCTTCACAAATTCCACAAGTATTAACACGTTTTATCTAACAGAAAAATAAATTAATAGTCAACGCATTTAGATTATATTGTTTATACATGTGCAATTTTTCATTAAACGATTTAAAAAGCAGAAAAGTAATACTACCAAAATTTCTTTATTTAGAGAATAAATTATGAATTTCTAAATTATAAAATTACTTTTATAATAACCAAGCTTAAAAAAATTATAATAATTGCGGTTTATCAATTACGTTTGTGATATTGACAAATTGAGGTTATGACTTTTGCTTACATTACAATTAATTATTCATAAACATTTTCTATACCTCATTGAACGCCATTCTCTCAATTATACATTAATTCCTTAACATTTGTTGCAAACACTACACCAAGTACGTATGTAAATATTGCTCGCTTTCCTGACTTTGACTTCGAGCGACTGGACGGAATCCAGCTTTGCTGCTCTTTGTTCGTTTGGTTAAACTTCAAAACAGAAGAACGAGATGCGGTAAAATGTATTTTGCGCCGGAAGTGTGTCATGTTATAAAAAATTTTCAACCAATCACAGCGAACTGCTGCGGCTGCACACTGCGCATGAAATGGTACCTTAACCCCTCAAGGAAAAGAAAAACACAGATAAATAAATAACAAAAAACTTCGAATACCTCAGTTTTTCTTTTTCCGCGGGGGAAGGGATGTTGTGAGCGCACAACGAATTAGAGATTAAGTATTGCACTTGGCAACTCCGAGTTGCCTCCTATCGGAAATATGACCCTAGCGACGAATACCGCTGACGCGAAGACCTGCACAAGTTTTGGGAATGACCAAATATGGTCATCCCGGACATTACCTGCCCGTTAGACCTTTGATCGCGATATAAAAAACGCTGACAACTAAGTCAGCAATACCGAGCGAATAAAGCGCCCGCCTTTCCGACGAGTGGCGGGCAGTCGCTAGTTACCATCTTAGCGGACACGTGCGTCCAATTAACTACTCATAAATCACTTACTGAAACGCGAGTGTTGTAACTAAAATAAACGGAACTGTATCAAAGAGTAAATGAGAAATATAGTTGGCTATTAACGTTATACATTGTGACGTTGCACGATGTGCACGTCACAGTCTTCACCACTCAAACCTTTATATTGCGCGCGTACCCGCTTATCGTCGAGTTATCATGTTTTAGCTATTAGTTACAGGAGGAAGCGGTCGGGCGGCCCGAGTAG
>NW_020212502.1:0-2079 GCF_003070985.1 Temnothorax curvispinosus
ATTTCGTCCACAACAAGATGCATACGATAAAATTCGTCTCAAATAAAGTCTAAGGTCTGAAAACAGCGAAAAACTAAGAGTAGTCCAAAAAATCAAAACTTTTTGCTTACATAGCTACAAACTAAAGAAAAAGGGTCTAAAAGATCGGTTACACCCTGAAAAGTATTCTTTGTAGTTCTCAGATGATGTGTAATTTTCACCGACGCAACATCAAAAAAACGATGAAATCGAGGGTTTTCGAGATCCGAGTCTCGGACTTTGACGGTGCGTGCAAGCTAAACGACTGACTTGACGATAAATGTTGTTCAGATCATTAGTGTAGACCATTTTACGCTCTACAAAAAAGGTACGTATAGTTAGTTACCCTATCTTGCTTAGTTTTCGAGATATTTGAGAAAAAATAAAAAAAATCGCGTTTTTTGTTGATAATATTGTTAATAACTTTTTAATGCGCATTAATTATGCGAAGCAAAATTAATCCCACTTACAGCACCTTAAATCAAAGCGATTCATGGTGATTGCAACCTGAAAAGAGTAATTGGAAGGTTCGATGTCTAATATGACTGGCCTATTAAGCCCTAAACCATTTTAATCGGTTCAATCGAATTTTGGAGACGGCCCTGTCCCGGTTGACATGGAACGTCCCATATATAATTTTTTTTGTGTATTACATATATCTTCTCCAACATTAGTAAACTGCGTGCCTACTACTCTTATTAGATTTATCAGACTTATAACAGTTCCCGTTGAAGTGAAATTCCCCCCCCCCCCCCCCCGTAATTATACCGATTCTATTTAACTATCTAAAATCTAAATAACCGTAAAGAAACCCTGGCTGAGGTAATATTTTTCACAATAATTTCTTTACAGTTATTTAGATAGGGTTCCTGGGTATAGTCACCGTGGCCATGAATTTCTTGCTATCGAGGCGAAAAATGACCCTATTTTCTCGTGCGTGGCATTCTCAAATAAAAAGCCATTTCAATAAAAAAAATCACTATAGATCGTTTCAGAACACTTCTAAAATTGACCGGGGACTATTCTTTTCCCTCGACAACAAACAACCATAAAACGAAGCCTAAACATACGGGAAAACAAGCCGTTTGACGACTATCAAAAGGAGTGGAAAATGTTCCTCCGCATATGTAGGTATTCCTTGCAAATCTTACTCCTCGGTCAATTTCACGAATACGTTAAACGTTATAGCACAAGTACAGAGCGAATAATAAGGGAATTCCACGCACGACAAAATAGGTTGTCAACATGTCACAAAGGACTCGGCGCGCGGTTTACTAATAAGCCAGTCAAATTAGACAAAAAAAAGGCCTTTGCTCGAAAGTGATGCGAACTTTTTTATTCCTTTTTAGGCGTGTAGGGGGTGTTTAGAAAATCTTATTTCTGAGTTGTCGGGGTATTTGAACCAGAGCTTTTTGAGGGGGGGAGAGAAAACCAAAATTTTCGCGGTTTTTTGCATTTATCTCGTTTCGATTAATAGATAGCACTTTTTCGCTCCTGAGAAAGTTGTAGGGCTTGAAAAAACGAAGAAAATGAGCGGTGACTCGTTCCGATTTGTCAAAAATTGAGCCCCCCCCCTGAGCAAGCCTCCAAAAATTGAGGACCCCAAAAATTCAATGAATTTTGATGTAATATGCGGCAAATGGTAGGTATTTTCATCCTCTACAAGTTTCATAGTAGTCATTTTTCGATTGCATTTATCAGAAAAGAGACAGAAGCGAAAAACGCGCCGAGTTCCGAACGCTCGGCTCGACACGCGCGACTTCCGGAGGCTCCCTTGGGCTCAATTTTTGACGAATCGGAACGAATCACCGCTCATTTTCTTCGTTTTTTCAAGCCCTACAACTTTCTCACGAGCGAAAAAGTGCTATCTATTAATCGAAACGAGATAAATGCAAAAAACCGCGAAAATTTTGGTTTTCCCTCCCCCCCCTCAAAAAGCTCTGGGTCAAATACCCCGACAACTCAGAAATAAGCTTTTCTAAACACCCCCTACACGCCTAAAAAGGAATAAAAAAGTTCGCATCACTTTCGACCTCAATGTCTAATTTGACTGGCCTATAA
>NW_020212502.1:2179-3996 GCF_003070985.1 Temnothorax curvispinosus
AATAATTAGGTTACCAAAATCCAGCGCAAACCGTAAATGGCGATTTAGTTTAATCTTAATCTATTTGCATCTATGATTGCATATCATAACGGTCGTATAATTCCCGTATTATTGGTCATTATTTTATTCTTTTCAAAGGAAGAACTCTGTTTTCCTGTCATATTCTTGACGAGATCTTATATGTTAAACACACACAATGCAAAAACGTATATAATACGTATATTTTGCAAAATTTTTTAGCATATTGGCTAAAATTATCTTAAATAATGATTTCGAGGAGATACTGAATTATTATCTATTTCATTATAAAAATGTTTGTTTAGGTTTACTAACTGATGAGATACACGTACATAATATGTACATTTTTAATTTTTTTTTTTAAGATTAACATCTCCCTCGCTTTCAGAGGACGCATTTTGTCGGTCCATTTGTTAAGAGACTCGCAATTGTGTCGAAGTTCGATAAAACAAATGATTCAATGGTCACAGTTTCGAATATAAACAAAAACACAAAAACATACCAAAGTACAGAATAAATGTGACGTATGTCAATCTTAAATATATTCTCAAACGTCTAACTTCTATTATCGCGATTACCCCATCCGCGACGATGCATATCTTTATATTCATCCATTGCACGCTTTTGTTCGAGATATTCGGGATCGTCTTTCTCTTCCATCTCCTCCTTCAAAACGGCTTCACTGTCCTCATTATTTGCGCTTGTATCTTTGTTCGTCATATTTTGTAAACACTGAGAATTCGTTGCGTTATGCTGCGATGGATCGGGCCAGCTAAAATAACACCACAAATTCCGTGTTTTATCACTGATTTTTCTTTCTGTTCTTCTCAGGTTTTAATAAAAAAGATGTTCGTTGAATATAATATTCACTTACTCTCCATCCTTGACTCTTTGCTCGTAGAACTCTTGTACCGTTAAGACTGGTAAACTTGGGTAGCCTGCTCCAAAAACTTTCTTTTGAACCTCGTCACGCGTAATGATAATAGGTTGCAGTTTTGGAGCTGCCGTTTTTTGCTTTTGAGTCTTTTGTGATTCGAAAGTATGCATTGGTTCCATTGCCTTCATGTTCTCCAAAATCGCTTTCTCTGTTTTCAACAAGTTTAAATCTTCGACAATTCGGACTGCATATAACTTTACAAGAGTGACAAAATATTCTCTCTTGATTTCGTCATCAATATTTGGATTGTCTAAATTTTTTTTTAAAGTATCCAAACGAGATTCCAAATCCTTCTCCTGTTGATACCTTTGTAACTTTACATTTCTACGAAGTACCTGAAACAGGCGGAATCAGAATATACTTTAGCTCTGTAACAATTTATGATTATGTGTTAAAAAGAGCCAACCATATTCTCTAACATCCTTGATGACGATTCTGGTGTATTTTGATTATCTCCTGCTTCCTTCTTCTCATCGGTTGAATCAATTTCTGGTATTTTAACATCAGTCAGACCATATACCTTTAGTCGCTTTAAAAAATCTACAAAGTAGACTTCCGCTACTTTAACCAAATGCATCCTATCATCGGTACCGCATATCTGATTGGTAAGCTTGCCCAACAGAGCCGGTAATAAAAAGTATTTGATATTTTCTGTAGCTACTTCCTCGAAAGTTTCGTTATCGCTAAACATGTCCACCATAGACACCAGTCTCGTTGCATCTTCAAACATGTGCATTGCCCGTTTTACGTCCAACTGCGACAAGAAAAGACAAAGTATTATAATCTATGTTGCAAAGAGAGAAAAGTCCTACTTAATATAGAAATCAATTTTGTATGTGTGTACGTGTGTGTGTGTGTGTGT
>NW_020212502.1:4006-5825 GCF_003070985.1 Temnothorax curvispinosus
TGTGTGTGTGTGTGTGTGTGTGTGTGTGTGTGTGTGTGTGTGTGTGTGTGTGTGGTATGTGTGTACATACTTCTGTTTTCTATTGCTGAACTGGTAGCACTAGTTCTTTATTCGGTAATTATTCAGTTTACACCCCTCACCTCCGATTTTGATGAACTTAGGCTTAATTGACGCGTTTTTGCTCAAAACGACCGAATCTGGCAGAAAAAAATGTCGCTCTGCCCCGCGAAGCAAAATATTAACAGTTAAAGTTGACGACTCTCAGGTTATGATTCCTGTCATACCGACGACATGTAGCGACTACGAACATGCCCTGTGAGGGGTGTAAACTGAATAATTACCCTTTATTCCATATTGGAAGGAAAAAGATAAACTCTGAACAAGCGCAGCCAGTTCAGCAATAGAAAACAGACCCATAAGTCTGGCGATTAATATTATTATTGGAGGAGGTTTTAAGATCTCACCTGTACTTTTGAACTGTTTGTAGGTTCTGTTGTATTATTAATACTGTTGAATAGCTCGAAAGCATTGTCAAATAACTCCGACAACGTTGCGGGATCACTTTTATCTTTTCCATGGCTCAAGACCTTTGACAAGATTTCTTTTGATGTCATTGTTATCTTATGCATCGACTAATACTGTACTTTTTTTTACTGTTGTATTGGACCGCAATAGAATTTCTCTTCTCGCTTTCAACAAATTTTAAACACAGAGTGTTGATAAGACGAACTCAACAGTTGTGTCTTCTGAACGTGCTTATTTGTAGACTCCACACCGGAGATTGCCGGAGATAAACAGAGGTAAAGGAGTAAACATAAGGTTACAGGGGTGAAGTGGGGTGAAGTCAGGTGAAGCACTCATGGTGGAAGGAAACTATGGCCTAGTTTACACCGATCTCTTGATACGCGTACGGTATATTTGAACTGATCAGCCAATAATCAGACTTATTTACTAGTTATTTACTATTTAATACGCGTATCAAGTGATCGATGTAAACTAGGTCTATAGCGTTTTTCATTGGCAGAACTAGTGCGCACTTAGTGCACATTAAAGCCGTTGTACACTGATTTAATCTTTAATATTTAAAGTATAATGCAAATATTTTAATTGATAAAATAGCCAATACATATTTTACCAAACAGTACATACAATAAAGAATATTAAGACTTTCGTGACTTAACCCGTTAATATTAAACATACACATTACGTTGATTTGTGTACATACAACGGCTTTAAGGGCATTTAAGGGCTCAGTCACAATGAGAAAAATAAGGAATAAGATAAAGGAATAAAGGAATGTCGCATCTTACTTCAGTACACGTCGTACATTAAGGCCATTGCACGTAACAAAGTTTTAGTCATAATCGTAAGACCGTAAGAAAATAGACCAATCACAGTCAATTATTCTCCTTGAGCTCGAAGAATAATCGAGTGTGATTGGTCTATTTTTTATGGCCTTACGATTATGACCAAAACATTGTTACGTGCAATAGCCTTTAAAGTGAGATGCAACATGTCTTATTCCTTTATCTTATTCCTTATTTTTCTCATTGTGACTGAGCCCTAATGTGCACTGAGTGCGCACCAGTTCTGCCAAAGAAAAACGCTATTATTCCACCATGGAAGCACTGGTGAGGAGGGGAATTCGGTCGTTGGTTATGTTTTCATGTGTAGCGACAGCCGATCAGCGGACGGCGCGGACGCGCCGGCAGTTCGTTCATACACCCACCGCGCGGCGTGAAACCGCGGCCTGGCAACACCCCCGAGACGACGATCTAGATAGAATCATGGTGTAAAGTAGACAGGTGAAGCATTGCGT
>NW_020212503.1:0-3916 GCF_003070985.1 Temnothorax curvispinosus
CAGAGCACTTGAATTTTCCTATTAAAATCAAATAGCAAATGATTTTAGTATGAACACAATAGCTATCGGAAAAATTTGAAACTTGGCAATTCTCTTACCTATAGTTGTACCTATCTTCTGAAATTTTTATAGATTTTTATCTACATATTTCAGGTTGCTAGTGGTCGATGAAAATATTTTTTTTTAATTTTTGAAAAATCAAAGGAATCTTGTTTATTTATTTTTTTCTATAATTTTGTTTATATATTTATTTATTTATTCGTAGTCTTAAATAAAAATTCAATACTTTTATAAAATTATTTATTTCAAAAATCTTTTATGAGTGTCTCCTTTTTCGGATCGGAATATTTTTCTTTATATTCTTTTACTATTTGGACAATAAATTGTTTCTGATCTTTGTTTTTTGTTAAAATATTATATTTTGATATCAATTGAATGGCTCTTTCTGCCGTATCATTTACGACTCTTAAATTTTTAACAATGCGCAAGCCCTCATTGTACTTTTCATTCTGCAGCCATTTTGATCTAATTTTAAGAAATCGGTGCCAATTTCAAACCTTTCAAAAAATCTTTTAGATTGAGAAGATATGAAGCAATCCATGTCCATCTCACAAAATTTTTTAACATTTTTAATTTCTATTCGCTTAGGACAATCGTCATCTTCGTTTTCGTAATTTTCTAACTTATTCGCCATTTTTCTTTTTATATCGTCTGTTATTTCATCATCAAAAAACGCCATTGCAGCTGATTCTGAATTCAAATATCACAAGTGGTTCTTGAATTTTTGTAATGATACTTGAGATATGCCGCAATTAATTGATTTGTAATCGCATAGTTTTTTTACGAATTGTAAGTCGTGATAGGGAGCTTTAGAAGCAAGGGGACATGTAAACCACGCTTGTACATAAATCGTTACAATAAAAATACATATATCCGATATTGACTTTTTTAGTTTTGCAGTCAATTCAAACTCTTTGCAGAATAAATATATCTTTAACGTATATATCGTCTTCGACATCCATCGAGCGTAATAAAAGGCACCTGGTTTCAAAAATTCGACACCACCGCTAGGAATTTTTCCAATAAATATTTGAGTTAGTTGTAAGAGTTCTCTATAATCATTTCTAGGCTGTATGTTCTTTAAATGTTGCTGCACGAATAAATTAATACCTTCAATACGATCATGTAGAACGTCGCGGATACAATCATTTTCGATACCACCAGCATATTTATTCTTATCTATGCTCATCCAAGACTCTTGAAAATGTTTAAATATTAGCACGTTTGGACCTGTTGTCAATGGGATTTTTGCTTCGAATACGCCTCTCAAAACTAACTTAAATATGTGGTGTCTGCATGGCAAATACAGTAACGTTTTTTCTAATAACTGTTCAAATTAAACTGCAGCACCATTTTTACGGCCTAAATTGGAAGGCGTAGTGTCACAGCAAATTGCTTTGACGAATTCAGGTAAACCCCAATCAACAATAACTTTAAAAAGAGCAGCCTGAGATTTTCCCGTTCCATCATCTAACTTTGGTATGCCTAAGATTTTTTCTACATTACCATCACTGACAATGAGAAGAATTGGTAATCTTTCCTTCATTTCTCGATTCAGCATACTCGGAAGCATTTTTCCATCCCAGTGTATAACTGCAGCTTTTAAATTTACATTTTTGAATACTTTTCTAAAATTGATATATTTTGCCTCGCGTATTTGTTCCCTATATCTTCGAATCGACGATCTATTTATAATTAAAGATTCTATGTCATAGTTCATTGAACCAGCTGTAGCAACAATTAAATGTACAGCATTTCTGTCACTAACTTTACATTTATCTAGTACCGCAACGACTTTATAATTAAGGATATTTATTGTTCCTCGAGTTCGTTTTTTAGAATGTGATGGTCCAGTTTCTGGTTGATATTCGACATTCTATGGAATGATAAATTCTTCTGACAGATTCGAATAAGTAACACTCAATTGACTCAAAGATTTCGTCCCTTGACTTTCACCACTTGACGCCAATTCTATGAAGTCACCTTAAAAATAAAATACAATATTTTCTACCAAAAATTATAGGATTTTTGTAAAACGTTCTGCCGTTTATTATTTCATTAATTTTTCAAGAGAAATAGTAGGTTGAAAACGATTAAAAATATATTGAATAATTTTACTTAGAAGTTGTTTCTCCTGTTCACTTTTTCTCAATCGTTGTAAAAGTAATTCTTTTTGTTGTAATTTTTCTCTTTCACAAGCATCATATTCTGACTCAATATCCGCGATGTAACCAACCCTACCATCTTTTCTCTGATTCAACAAAAAAAATCTTTTTGTATGTCATTAATAACTTCGAGGATATTTGCACTAGCTATATCAAATAAATTTTGTAGTAATGACAAAAATTTTTTCTTGTTTTGTACACTAGTTGGTCTTCCTTTGTTTTTTTTTTTTTGTAGAGATCGCCATTCTTCGTATAACTTTGTTAATTTTCTTACACAATAATCTGACCTATGGATTGGTAAACCCGCCTTTCCCCAAAAAACTGTAACTTCATCTATTGTCAATTGTGCACTTTCTTGCAATTTTGATTTTAATATGTAAAGATAAAAAAACAAAACTTTCAAAACTTGCAATTTTGATGGCAATTTATTCCCAAGTATTTGCGCATCCACATCTCCAATTAAATAAATATTTTGCCGTAATATATCCTTTGAAGCCATATTTATATGAAAATTTGGATTTTTATCTACAATTTAAACAACGGCAATAAGACAAGTCTTCTCGGTATCACGTGTTTTATTGAGGTTATAACTCAACCATGCGTTGCGCACGATTAATATATCATCACAATTCTAGAACGCACTAGTGCAAATTGCTCGTGGGATTTTGGATGGGTTCCTCACAATAAGTAGAAGTGGATTGAATAATTAGATACGGTATGTATTTAATAAATTCAATTAAAACAATTATAAAAATACTGTTTCAATGAATCTTGAGTAACGATGTGGCTGTTGTGCGACTTGTCGTATACGAATGCGGACTAGTAGCGCTGCCCGTTGAGTGCACTGGCACTCAACGATGGCAGCGCCACTAGTCATCATTAGAGGACTCTAGTCAGCATGCGTTGCGACCGTTGAGCGCAGCGCCAATAGTTTTGCATCACAATTTTATCAATGTCAAAATTATACATGATATAATCCTGCCAAAATATAAAAAAATAGCTAGAAACATAATTTATTTAATTTTTTACAGTTAGTATCAGAATATAATAATATTTTAACAAAAAACAAAGATCAGAAACAATTTATTGTCCAAATAGTAAAAAAATATAAAAAAAAATATTCCGATGCGAAAAAGGAGACACTCATGAAAGATTTTTGAAATAAATAATTTTATAAAAGTATTGAATTTTTATTTAAGACTACGAATAAATAAATAAATATATAAACAAAATTATAGAAAAAAATAAATAAACAAGATTCCTTTGATTTTTCAAAAATCAAAAAAAATTATCTTCATCGACCACTAGCAACCTGAAATATGTAGATAAAAATCTATAAAAATTTCAGAAGATAGGTACAACTATAGGTAAGAGAATTGCCAAGTTTCAAATTTTTCCGATCGCTATTGCATTCATACTAAAATCATTTGTTATTTGCTTAAAAAATTAAAAAAAAAAAATTATTTTCATCGACCACCCTGCAACTTAAAGTATGTAGATAAGAATCTATAAAAATTTCAGAAGATAGGTACAACTATAAGTAAGAGAATTGCCAAGTTTCAAATTTTTCCGATAGCTATTGTGTTCATACTAAAATCATTTGCTATTTGATTTTAATAGGAAAATTCAAGTGCTCTGCGGCACGTGTTAAAATTGAGATAGAAAGCTGCGCTTTGGCACAGATTTTTTTT
>NW_020212503.1:4016-13779 GCF_003070985.1 Temnothorax curvispinosus
TATATATATATATATATATATATATATATATATATATATATATATATTGTGACGTTGCGGTTTCGCCGCGGCGTGGCAGCGCTCCGCCGCCGTCACAAGGCGCGGATTGCGCGCCCGAGGACGGCTCACGAATCAACCTTCGATCTCCAGGGGCGTATTAAAGTTGCGATTCAAATACTCATTATTGTTTTTTTTTTCTCTTGCGATATTGCGTGGCGCCTCACCCCGTCGAGTTGGAGTTCCAACGCCACACTGAAGATGACGAGGAGTACAAGGAGAGCCGGATGATAAACGGAATCACAAGGACCGAAAGCGAGATGTCGAGGGCGAGGAGCCCGAGTTACGAGGACCGCTACTAAGCGAGGGACGACGTGAGACGCGCGCGCTGCGCGCCAGCAACGGCAGGCGAACCTGTGCATCGCAGGGGCCCGGCGCCGGGCCTGTCTGCAGTCCTCCGAGGCCAGACGGACTCTGGGGGTGGATGGCCACCGCCCCCGAGTCGAGCCAGAGGACACCGCGGGAGTCATCGCCTTGCCTACTACAACGGGGAAACCTGGAAGGACCCCGCGAGCGCGAAGGGCACGTTCGAACGCCCCGCCGAATCCACGGTCGATAACCCTGCGAGCGGCTCCCTCGCGAGCTTGCGAGCTCATCGCCAATTGGTCCGCTTATCGCGCGGAAGGGTCGCGCATGTCCCGCTAGGGGCGTTAGATCGACGCCTCTATCGAGCGCACTTCCGCGATCATTCTTGAGCCACCCTCGGGACGACACGCACGGCTTTCTTGAGCGCTTCTCGACCGACTCTTGCTGCGCACTTGGTGCCTGATTCTCTCGCGACGGTTTTTGGTGACGGCGGAGAGGACAACCCCGACCGAGGAAGTATCTTACCGGTGAGGTTGCCTCGTAATAGACGGTAGTAATGTAAGCCACGACACCGCCCTCCGGGCCCCGCTCTCGCCTAAAGTACTCGCGTAATTGAGATCTCGTAATTTTGCATCTGCGATCGAGAGCGAGAGCGAAGGGCTTTGGAATGGTCTCGTGGCCAGTGAATAGTACTCATCGCGTGAAAGTCCTGGAGATCGCGATAGATATCTCGATTCGGTAATTCGCGAACATTCTTACGGTATCTGTGGTTGCGATCGCGTATTACCCGGCGGTGCGTCACGCGCGACTCTCGTGATCGTAGTTTATTCGTCGAGAAGGATGCTTTCGCGTTACGCCGTTTCAGTAATCTAGTGTGCTCGCGGTCAACTTCGCGTTTTCCTCGTGTAGATATTTTCCCCTGCGTAGATTTAGTTGTACATTGCGTTGGTATGTAAGTTCGTCATCTCTTGCGTTAGATTTAGTTTATTTCGCGTTAGTCTGTAAATCCGTCAAGACATTATTGCGTTGTGTAGTCTCGCGCTGGTTTAGCGCTATTCTCCTCGGAAATTACTCTTTCTTTCGCGTTGAATTAAGTACTCTTTTGCGTAGGGCGTATGTCACGTAAAAGTTCGTTAGATTGAGTACGATATTCTTCTCGCGCTGATGATTTCCTCGGCGCGATAAAACCTAAATATTTCGCGTTACCTGTCGCGTTCGGGCTTGATTATTGGCCCGTCGTTGTGTTATATTGCGCCTCGTATTTCGGGGATACGCTATCCTGGCGACAGCATTCTGAACAATCGCGACCCTGCGTACTTTCTGGAGTAAACTTG
This sequence comes from Temnothorax curvispinosus, assembly GCF_003070985.1. Classification (NCBI taxonomy): domain Eukaryota; kingdom Metazoa; phylum Arthropoda; class Insecta; order Hymenoptera; family Formicidae; genus Temnothorax; species Temnothorax curvispinosus. The sequence continues at coordinate 5,714 of NW_020212503.1, forward strand.
GCGTCTGAGATCGCGTAAAATTTTGACTTGTTTTCGGAGTTATTATTTTCCTGGTTGTAGCGATTTTTGATTTATTCTTCCACGCTCACGATTATTCACGTCTATATGATTTCGCTTTTGTGAGAGATGAATCAACGGTTCTTTAATTTATTAGAGCAATCTCGTGAGCTAATTGTTTTTTTTTCTTTGCAATAAATGTTAATCTCTTTTGTTATTAATCGTTTGAGTTCGTAATTTCTGTGTCGCCCGTCACAATTCGCGCTGCCCTATACCACCTTCGTCCCTGAGTAATACGCCGAGCTGGTCGATTTCTCGCACGCCGTTTAATTACGATAAACGTTTTGATAATTTGTGATAAATTTCGCGTTAGTGGACGCGGGATACCGCGTCTGGCGCCCAACACTCACGTTCGCGTTAGAAATTCGGTTCGTGCGAGAGATCCGTCGGAGAGGCCTGACATCCTACTCTCCCGCAACTCCCTTTTGATCCGGCTTTGCGCCCGAACGGGTAAAAAGTCGTGACAATATATACAAATTATTAATAATTAAGTAAAAATTCCAATTATAGATACATAAATATGCCAAAAATTTGTATAAAAAATTAATTTAATAATAATAGCCACATAGTCAATTAAGATTATTTTATTTATTTTTTCTTATTACAAGAAAGATTACAATTTTCAAGTGCAACTGGAAACTTTTGTAAAAAAGATAGATATATTTCGGAAATAATATATTTATACGCTCGTGTACACTATAGCAGCTTTCGCAGGTAAAGGTAGCTTGTTTACATCAACCAGTTTCCTAAATTCAAAAGAATACAAACGTGAATTATAATATTATCATTAAGTATTATATTAAATCTACAGAAAATATAAATTTCACTTTTAATATCATAAAACTATTATAAGTAATAATTTCTTTAAAAAATCTAAAAAACAATTTTCTTGCAAACATTTTTCAAATAATTGCATTTTTTGCAACATATGTTTTGTATGTACACAAACAATTAATTAAAATACAAAAATTAATTTTTATCAATAACAATATCTAAACGTTTCTATCATTAGATCTTCAATAAGATACCATCGAAAATAACTGTACCAAGAAATTAGAAAGCAAATTACACGTTGACAGAAAATTATGTTGGCAGAATAAAAAAAATCATAATAAGTATTAAATAAACACAGTTATACTATTATTTACTTATTTATACGTAAACAATTTCAAGAAATACGTAAATCATACCCAGCTTTCACTTTAGAACCCAAATTGGCGACTTTGACCAACAGTTTCGAAGGAAGACCTTCTTGTGACAGATCGACAAATTGAGATTTATCGCCGCAGAAGTTAATCAGAAGCACCACGACGCGGCAACCATTGTTTCGAATTACAACCAGAACAGTGTCATTGTTTGTCGTGATCGATTTATAACTTCCTTCGGTAAGAGCCGGCTCCGTACGGTGCAAGAAGGCTAAGGTCTTATAAATCTTATAATGTGATTCCTTAGCTTTCATCTGCTTCGCCAGATTCAACTGCTTGTAATTCTGATTTACCGGAAGCCACGTCGAATTTGCCGTGCTAAAACCTGCCGTAACGAGAAATAATTAAATAGAAAAGTATAGAAAAGTATATTATCCGTTTTTACTAACCCTTTAGAGGCCATACATCGATCCCGTTGGAGTAAAATGTTATAATTTATAAGATAATCTTAAAAAACGTCCCTGATAAGTTTTTTATTTTTTTAGTTTTTTTTTTAGTTTTTTTTAGCTCCATCTAGGATGAATTGATAATATTATACCGACGGAATCACTATTTTACCAACAGAGGAAATTTGAGAAGAGCTCAAAGTGAATGTATGTACATAATAATGTATATATGTACAAAGGCCCTTAAAAGATTAAACACACTAGAGACACGAATTTGTCTTTTACCTGCATTCTTCGTTGCGTCCCATTGGAATGGCGTGCGTTCAGGATCGCGGGACACACTATTGTATTGCGCTTGACCCGCATTGCACGCCTGAGGATCTTTCGTGTCTTCCCAGGATATATCTCTTTTGTCCACCATGCCGATTTCATCGCCGTTATACGTTACCGCCAAACCCGGCAAGATCATAGACAACATGGTCATTTGGTCCGATTTGTCAGGATAACGAGAGGCAACACGCGGATTATCATGATTGCCTAACTGAAAGAAATTTATATTATATTTTAACTTTGCTTATGTAAAAGAAGCAACTGATATTTTATTTTTATGTAACGCGCGAGACAGATAAGAGCTGTTACAGATTCTTCAGCAATTTTAAGATCTTTCAAAAATGTTTAAAGATTTTTATATATATAGTTAAAATATTAAGAGGTTATATTAACTTGAAATTTAGATATTTTTTATGAAATTAATAAAATGATAAAATTTGCCAAATCTACATATATGCACTTAAACAAAAATTTCTTCTAATGTATAATCCAAGTATTTTTTTATTGTCATGAAAGAGTATACTTTCCTTTAAAAATAACATATATAACGTATCCAGTTTAACAAATAAGCCAAATTCACACATCGCCATTTAAATCACAATAAATTTAGAGTAATTTAAATATCTTGCTGGGTTTGCAAAGATAAAACGCAATTTATTTATGATATTTGTTCAAGGTATTTGATCAAGATAATAATAATTTCATATGAATACGTACCACCCAATTAGCGATCTTACCACTTGGCATTGAATTCATCCAAGAATCTATTTCTCGTTTAAAATCTTGCGCGGATGATTTTGAGTTCAAATTTGTAATAAACATGAAATTAAAAGGCAACACGTTGTAATCGTAATATTGCATAGTATGCTCAAAATTGGTGTATGCTTCCATCACTAACAACTAAATCAGAAAAAAAACATTTTACATCGTGCAAGAAAATTAACAAAGCACAATAAATGGATTTAATAAAAGAAAACGGAAAATGTACCTTCTGATCTTGATTATGTATAAAAGCATAAAAATCCAAGAATTTTCGCCACCCTCCAAACAGCTGATAAGTCTCGATTAAATCCGTAGTATAAATATGATTCAAATACGTATAATCTCGCGGCGTAGTACCATTCACGTAAGTTCTAGGTTCATCCCTCAATAATAAGTCTTCATACATAAATGGGGCGGAATCAACACGGTATCCGTCTATACCCAAGTCCAGCCAAAATTTCAAGACTTTCTATAACCATGCAATCATATATGATCAAAAATTTTAAGAATAAGCCTATTTTAAGAATATAATAAAAATATTGTAAGAATACAAGCTGAATACTGCAGTTAAACTTTTTTCTCAATTTCTTTCCATATACTTTAATTATAAAAATAATATGAATTTAATTTCCAGTTTAATTTACCCGCACTATACGTGAAATATATATCTTGAATTGAACAGATTTACAATTTAAGTCAAATAATAGATAATTTTAGCAATTAAGAAATGTTCTTACAAAATTAAGAAATGGCCAACTGTATAGTAGTGAATTATGTCATTATTTATTTTATTGTGTTTGCATATAGAGTCGAAAAAAAGCAGCAATCACAGTGGGTCAAAGATTATATTAAGCATCAAGAAACACGGTAGTGTCTCGTGCCAAGTATACGCGGAGCGAGACCGACCGTGACTCTTTTACGCGACGCGACGGGTTGCGAGTACTCGAGATGTTGAGATCTCGATTAACGAGTGAACGGATCAAGTTCTAAGTAGTTTATATTAACAAGAATGATAATATTTAATTATATTAGTAATGTCAAAATGATGTATTAATATTATAGTATATTAAAGCTGTAAATTGTTATCTAATTGTAAGTGTTCTGTGTTATGCAAGTCTTCTCCAAAAGTGCAACATTATATATGGCAACATCTTATTAGAGAAAAATTAAAATTTTTTCTGTTACTTACTATCATCTCTATTTTCACTAACGGGTTACGGTAATTTAAGTCAGGTTGTCTATACTCGAATTGATGAAGGTACCATTGTTTTTGTGATTCGACATAAGTCCACGCGGAATCGCTAAATACGCTGATCCAATTGTTGGGCGGCGTTATGCCGTCTCTATTTTTGCCGTATGCCCACACATAAAAGTTCTTATATATCGGGTGACCTTCAAGAGCCTTTTGGAACCATATATGCTTGTCAGATGTATGATTAGGCACGAGATCGAGAACCACCTATAAGAATAATATTATAAAGTAGCTCTCTGACATAGCACAGTGAAAAATAAAGGATAGTATGTTTTCTAAAATAACATAAATAGAAATGAAGTTTATACATCTTTGTCTTATTGTTAGATACGGGCATAACATGAGAAATTTATTTATAAATGGGCATGATATTGGCAAGCGGTCTCACTTTTAAACCGAGTGACTTAGCGACCGCTACAAGAGCTTTGAAGTCTTCTAATGTACCAAAAGTCGGATCAATGGCTTTGAAATCGGATATGTCATATCCAAAATCAATCATGGGACTTGAGTATATGGGTGACAACCAGATCGCATTAATGCCAGTGCTCGCGATATAGTCCAACTTTGAAGTTATCCCTGACAAAGTAAAATAACACAGTTCTAAATGTCACTAACGTTACGTATGTTTGACAACATTTGCTTTAAAATTTTCTGATAATAACCGTTTTTATATTAACTATATAAAATGCAACAATTAATGGGATAAAACTTATATAATATTACGAATTAATACAACAATTTATTGTTTATTGTGTGAGACGTAATAACAAATGATAATTGGCATTGCTTACCCCTCAAGTCGCCAATGCCATCAGCATTCGTATCAAACAAACTTCTCGGATAAACCTGATAGAAGACGGTATTATTCCACCATGACTTATTATGAATCGTAGCGAAGGAACCGCTTGCAAAAAGCAAAAAAGCACACAAGTGAGTTGTCCACGACATGATGTCGTTTGTGGTTGTCAAATCTCAAAATTATATATATATGTATCAGTGGTAAAAAGAATCGATATCGCTCCAATTATCGATTATGCTTAACAAAGATTACGCTATCTCGACGTTGCATTTGAAAAGAAATAAATAAAAAATGAAAACTATTAGTGCAACTATTACTGTATGAAATTATTCCATTGTGATAATTGCCATGATAAATGGTTAATGCATCTTTGAAAAATTGCAAAACTAACGACTGTAGACTTAGGTCAACGGCATACAACGCCTTTTCTTTAACAAAGCTAATACATACATTAGAAAATACACTACACAATATAATAATTAAGGCCAGATTGATGATTCGCATCGAAATATCACGAAACATATCTCTGTTAATGTCTGTGTTAATGACATTATTGTTTGAGTCACCCGGAAATAACAGAACAAATCGTGTTGAGCATGGCACGATCTTGTGCATTTTATTTTACTACGTGGAATACATTGCACTCGTACGTGGAAATGTCAAAAGTTTCAAAGTGCGCTAATTTCATAACTCTTCAATTTTGTTAACTATAGACATCCAACGTAGAGAAATTAAGAGATTGGTCATAAAAATATATGTAAAAACTTTAACTTTTATAACTTATTTTATAAAGTTTATCCATACAAATTAATCTTTTATTATTTGTATTTATAATTTTTAGAAAATACAATAATAATATATTAATCGAAGAAAAATGGAGCATCGAGCCGTAATAAGGTGTTGGTGTTATATTCTATACTTAAGGTATATTCCTTTCACGGAGAAGCGTATTTTGTAGGCGCTTAAGCAGGGCCTCAGAAAACTCTTGTATATTGCATTAAACTTATATAAAATCAAGTTATAATTGATTATTATGTTTAATTATAAGAAAAAAGTGAAAATATTATGTGTATTTAGAAATTTTTCATTTTTCGGTAAATACTGTCAAACAATATGGCAACGCTGCGCTTTTCAGGGCGCCGATTGTAAAATGTGAAGTTGATAACAAAAGTGTCAATGTAAGTGTCAATTTCATTATAATTAAAGAATATTTTGACATTTTCTTTTTATCAAAGAGGTATTTTATAATAATAATGAGTGATAAGAAACATAAAGTGAGGAGTAATGTGGGCAAAAATAAGAGACAATTTGTGAAAATAAAAGCTGATAATAAACCGTACGTTATGAATGAAGTGTGACATGAGCGCACAGCTTGCAGCGCCAGCGTTGCCAAATAATTCCTTGAAAGTCGCCATCAAAAATATTCATCTATAAACCACATTTCAAGTCAACTTAAGGGGATGCTGGAGCCGTCTGTATAACCGACAAAATTACCATTTTCTATGTTATCGACTATATCTGTCCTTGTATAGACAAAGATATAGACAAGGATAGCACGCTACATTGCACGCACACATACGCACGATGCATGTCGACATTATACTTTTATATTACGCTTCCAAATCTTGATTTGGAGGGTTTATCGATGTTTTTCTTGTTGTGCAATTCGGGGGAGCGTTCGTACCAATGGTATATCTCTTATATGAAATACATCTTGTGACGAGCTGACAGCTAGCTCGCCGCCACTCGAGACGCCATATTGGGATAAAAGTAGGATAAGGAAATCTGTACTTCCGTAATTTTTTCTCGTTTTCTATATAAAATTAGAGTTCCCCCGAATCATTAATGTATGTACTGCAATTCTGGAGAAGGATTTTTAATTCTGTCAAATTAATACGACGCTACGTGCCGACAAAAAATGCCGGTAAAACAAACGGCTCCAGCATCCCCTTAAGGGGATCCTATAGCAAAGGCCGAACTTCCTCGACGTCGGTAATGTCAACATTTCTAATCCTGTTTTCTATGTTATATATCTATGTCTGTCCGTGTCTAACCAGAGACATCTGTCTTTGTTCGATTGCTGCGCCATCTCTCGCTACACGCAATACTGCTTATTCTGTCAACATAAATGTGCTTTTGCTTAATAAAACTTCATTTTACGGAATCTTTTTTTCTAGACGTTGAATCTTAGTTTTATTTACACGATATTGTTCCTACATGTTGTCCCTACGTCGCCTTGGTGTCATTATATATATATAAACTGCAGTAATATTGTTATTGTCGTCAGATGACAGTTGTATGTGCCAAAATTAGTAAAATTTTTAATTTTTTTTTGTTCCCGATATGAAATCGTACAACGCGATGTAGATTTTTGTGCGTACTTTAATTCTAGACCAAAAACTTGCAATTCTGTAAAGCCAATTCAAAAATTCCTTAAAATGAAAAAATGTCGGTAACTACCGCCACTATAGGATCCCCTTAACATAAATACTTTGTTCAAATATTCGGTGACTCTGTATTTTTATCGGCACTATCGAAAGTATAGAGTTTAGCGAATATGTAGCGCAGTTAATATTTAATATCTTAAATCTTAAGATAAACAAATTATTACATTGAAATGTGGAAAATAGACTTTTTCGATAACGTCACATATAAAATATCGAATTTTCAAAATCATAATTCTTCTTTATATGTTCGGTAATTTGGTTTAATTTTTTTCTGGCGTTAAGATATGCATTTTAACTTTCTCGTACCAAAAAATCAGTTAATTCTTAAGACTTTGGTGTCATGAAGAGAATACCTTAAAGGGATGCTGGAGCCGTCTGCTTTACCGGCATATTTTTGTCGGCACGTAGCGTCGTATTAAATTGACAGAATTAAAAATCCTTCTCCAGAATTACAGTACATACATTAATGATTCGTGGGAACTCCGATTTTATATAGAAAACGAGAAAAAATTACGGAAGTACAGATTTCCTTATCCTACTTTTATCTCAATATGGCGTCTCGAGTTGCAGCGAGCTGTCAGCTCGTCACAAGATGTAATTCATATAAGAGATATACCATTGGTATACGAACGCGAAAACAGTTTTCCCGAATTGCACAACAAGAAAAACATAGATAAACCCTCCAAATCAAGATTTGGAAGCGTAATATATTGTAAAAGTATAATATCGATGTGCATCGTGCGTATGTGTGCGTACAATGTAGCGTGCTATCCTTGTCTATATCTGTTAGGACTTGGCGTATACATGTTCTTCACTTCGACTGCGCTT
>NW_020212504.1:0-505 GCF_003070985.1 Temnothorax curvispinosus
TATCGATGTTCTCTGAACCCCTTTGCTCACCTTTAATTAATTCTTTTAAAGTTTTCCACATTTTTGTAGGATCACTCCTATTATTATCTATCATATTCTCATAGTATTCTTTCTTTTTTGCCCTGATAAGTTTAACTACTGCATTTCTTTCATTTCTGAAAAATTCCCAGTCCTGTTCTTTACCTGAGTTTATTGCTCTACTGTGAGCCTCATCCCTTCTATCTGCTGCCATTCTAATTTCATCTGAATACCACATTTTCCCTTCCCATATTTTCGGAATCTTAAACTTTTTCTTAGGTGCTACAGTATCCAATACACTTACTATACTATTGACAAATCTCTCCGCCCTTATGCTTATATCTAGCCCTTGACCTTGCTCAGTTCTTTCTTCCATTATTCTAAGAAATTCATCTACATTAAATTTACTATAGTCCCTGCCTCTAAATTCTTTATATTTATTTCTATTTTCATTTATATTAAATTCTACTTTTAGCCATGTATGGTC
>NW_020212504.1:605-2490 GCF_003070985.1 Temnothorax curvispinosus
TTCTATCTTTATTTGTATTAAATTCTACTTTTAGCCATGTATGGTCTGTGATTTTAGGTTTCTCATTCACTTGTACCTTTATTTCTTTATTCGAAAAAATTAAATCTATCATCGTTCGACTATCTTTTGTAACTCTCGTTGGACTATCAACGTATTGCCTCATCCCTAGGTTTTGCATTACCGTTAATAATTTCTTTGTGTAAAATGAATCTACCATTACATCTATATTAAAGTCCCCTATCACTATACAGTCATACTTTATTATTAAATCTTCAACCGTATCTTCCAAAAATCTCACGAAATCGCCATTTGACGCACTCGGCGAATGATACACTACTGCTATCATACCTTTATACAAATTCTCTCTTATTTCTACCACCACGCACCAACAATTTGACACTATCTTTTTCTTATCAACTATTTTAAATTTAATATCATCCCTAACATATAGCAGTACTCCTCCTGTGTTTCTATTTTCAGCATCACATCTAACTATACTATACCCCGGTACATTGACCTCACTATCCTCAATTTCTACAGTCAATCTAGTCTCGGATAACGCTAGAATCACAGGATTCACCCTCTTCATAATCTGATGTTGAATTTCGTCCTTATGCGCCAAGAAGCTTTGTGCATTCGTATACCAGAATAATTCCGCTTCTCCCTGTGGTTGCTATTTTGCATCTTCCCAGCCGGCTCTTTTTTTCTCTTCCTCCAATACTTTCTTAAAAGTCGGACATTCCGAATCTAGCGCCTCGTGTTCAACATTTATCTTCAAGTTGTACGTCTGATTTTTATAAGTACAGTTTACACACCTCTTCTTTGCCGTCGTACATTCATTCGTTTTATGATTTCCTGCACATTTATAGCATGTTTTTTGTCTCGTGCAATTCTTGGCAATATGGTAATAGCCCCAGCATTTAAAATATCTTCTAACACTAATATAATTAAATATAGGACACTTTCGCCATCCTAAATTTATTTTTCCTCTGTTTATTAGTGAATTATGAGTGCTTTCATCCACTTCAATTATTACGGATCCTTGCTCAATATCCTTACTTTTTCCTCTTAATATTTTCTTCACTAGGTGCATACAGGATTCTTCGCCAATTCTGTTCTGCTTCTTGATTGTATCTATCAGTTCATCATCCTCCATTTTCATTTCTTCTCCACCAACATTAATTATTTTAATCTTTGGTTTCCTCTTCTGTGGCTCAGAGACTTTGACCTCCTCGCCCATTGCCGCTTGTACCGTCGCCTTTAGCTTATCCTTCTCTTCTTTCGACTCACATCCTAAGATCACTGTCCCTTTACCTCCCTTTCTTAATTTGGTAATTCCTATTTCCATCTTGGTTATATCAATTTTATCTTTAATTGTTTTCTACGTAATTTCACTCTCTTGTTGTACTTTTGGTTTTATAATCAAGATATTTTCTTCCTTCCTTTCTTTAATCACATCGCTATATTTTCTTGTCCCTCCACCTGACGATCCATATGCCCCTTGCGTCAACATTTTTCTCAATTCTTCTATTTCCTGTTTAATGCCTCCCATCTCCTCACGGACTATTTCTTTTATCATTGACTTGATCTCTTTTTTACATGCTGCCTCATCTTTTAATTCTTTCACTGTTTTTACAAGCCAATCTATTTTTCTATCAATATCACTCGCGACTGCTACTTTATTCCCGCTGCTCGGCGCCGGACTCATTTTTGCAGGTGCCGTTGCTCTTTCTGCTGCTGCCACTGCTTTATTTATATCAGCTACTTTATCACCATCACCAACAATTAACTTCTCGAATGGGCCAGGACACGACACCAAATCGCGGTTTCTATCATAAATTTTGTGCTTAGATACACAACCTGGATGGTAGAAAAGCTTGGCACA
>NW_020212505.1:0-4843 GCF_003070985.1 Temnothorax curvispinosus
AATCCTACTCCAATTAAACAAACTCCCCGACGTGTTCCTTTTCGAATGCGAGAGGAAGTCGACAGAATTATTGAAGAAATGAAGAAACAGGACGTTATTGAGGAGTCGCATAGCCCTTGGGTTTCTTCAGTCGTTCTTGTCAAAAAGAAAGATGGTTCAATCCGTTTCTGTATTGACTTTCGGAAAGTTAACGAGGTTACTGAAAAGGATTCTTTTCCCTTGTCCAAGATTGACGACATCCTGGACCAATTATCGGGCAATAGTTGGTTCTCTACTTTGGATTTGAAAAGCGGATACTGGCAAATTAAGATCCGCCCGGAAGATCGCGAGAAGACGGCCTTTTCTATCGGGAACGGGTTATGGCAGTTTGTCGTAATGCCATTTGGTCTTTGTAACGCCCCTGCCACATTTGAACAATTGATGAAAAAAGTTCTTCGGAAACTTTTATCAAAGATTTGTTTATCCTATTTAGACGATGTTATCATTTTTGGAAAAAATTTCAAGGAAATGTTAAGGAATTTAAAAGAAGTATTTTCTCGATTACGTTTAGCTAACTTAAAAATCAATCCTAAAAAATTTGTACTTTTTGAAAGGAAGGTTAAATACTTGGGACATGTGATTTCTACAGAGGGCATTGCTACAGACCCTGATAAGATTTCCGCTGTAAAGAAATGGCCGGTTCCTCATTCCAAAAGGCAATTACGTAGTTTTCTCGGTTTCTGCTCTTATTATCGGAAATTCATTAAAGGTTTCTTTAGCGAAGCCCCTCTTTGCGCTTACCGGAAATCAAGTGAAATTTGTTTGGCGGGAGGAGTGTCAAAACTCTTTTGAGAATTTAAAGCGGGTGTTAACATCCTCTCCCGTACTTTCTTTCGAGAGGGGGGAGGGTGAGTTTGTGTTAGACACTGACGCTTCTAACATCGGGGTTGGTGCGGTGTTATCCCAGAGGCAAGAAGGGTTAGAAAAGGTTATCGCGTACTTCAGCCGTGTGCTGAGTAAAACGGAAAAAAATTACTGTGTTACTCGTCGTGAGTTGTTAGCGATAGTCGACTTGGTTAAATCTTTTCGACATTACCTTTTGGGGCGTAAATTTGTCATTCGTTCGGACCACGCTTCCCTTAAATGGCTTATGTCCTTCAAGGACTTAGAGAGACAATTAGCTCGCTGGTTGGAGAGACTCCAACAATATGATTTTTAGATAATTTATCGTAAAGGCCTTTCGCATGGAAACGCCGATGGATTATCCAGGCGTCAGTGCGAGATTGACGGCTGTGCGTTTTGTGTTAGAGTATAGAAGAGGAACCCAGTTGAATCGGAGAAGACAGTCGCGCGAATAATTTTGCTGGGAGAAACTTTGGATGAATGAAAAAAAGACCAGCTAGAGGATCAAAATATCGCGGCTATTTACCGAGGCAAGGAAACGGGGGTACGGCCGTCACGATCTGAGATTTCGACAGGAGACGTTTCTGCTCAAATTTACCTTTCCTATTGGGACGCTATCGTCTTGAAGAGTGAAGTTCTTTATAAGATATGGGAGGCTCCTAATCTTAAATCCAGGATTTATCAACTCATTTTTCCACAAAAACAAATTAAACAGATTTTAGAGGAGGCACACGATTCTTCATCGGGGGGACATTTTGGAGTTAACAAGACCCTTGAAAAAGTTCGTAAGCGATTTTATTGGGCCACTTGTAAAAGAGATGTAGAAGATTGGTGTAGATCTTGTGAGATCTGCGTTTCGAAAAAGGGACCGTCGGGAAAAGGAAAGTCCCCGTTGCAAATCTATAATGTCGGGATCCCTTTTGAAAGGGTCCAGATGGACATACTCGATCCTCTTCCATTGACCAAGTCTGGAAATAAGTATCTGTTGGTCATTGTAGACTGTTTTACTAAGTGGGTAGAGGCTTTTCCCTTAAGAAATATGAGAGCAAGGATAGTAGCTGAGACTTTTGTTAATCAGTTTATTTCTAGATATGGAGTCCCCTCGGAAGTTCATACGGATCAAGGAAGAAATTTTGAATCGAGACTTTTTGCAGAAATGATGGGACTTCTCAGAATTAAAAAAACCAGGACTACCGCGTTGCATTTGCAGTCTGATGGGCAGATTGAGAGACAACACCAGACGATTACAAACTACTTAGCCAAAATCAACAAAATTCAAAGAGATTGGGATAAGTGGATTCCCTTATTCCTTTTGGCTTACAAATCTTCAAAACATGAGACCACGGGCGTAACTCCTGCGGAGATGTATTGTGCCCGGAATCTTAAGTTGCCTTTAGATTTATTACAAGGCAGTCCTCCGGGACTTTGGGAGGAGAGCCCTAAGTCAGAGGGCGATTTTATCAAAAGACTGAGGGAAAAGTTGGAGGGGATTCGGTAGTCAGAGATAGGTTAGAAATTAAATCTTTTAGAGTAAAAACCTGGTATGATCGTGGAGCCAGGAAGGACCTTTTTCGAGAAAATCAGAAAGTGTGGTTTTATAATCCTCGAAGAGAAAAGGGGAAGGCCCCAAAATTACAGAGTAGTTGGGAGGCCCTTTTCTAATTGTAAGAAAATTAAGTGATGTAGTATTTTGCATTCGAAAATCCCCCAGACATAAAAAAAGGGTAGTACATGCAGATAGGTTAGCCCTTTTTTATGAGAGAACGGTAGGAAGTAGTTAAAGAAATCGGAACCCGATTTATCGTTAAAAAAGTTTTTCTTTGAAGTTGATATGTGTTACTGCGTGTATTTTTTTTTTGTGTTTAAGGGAGAATCTTCGTTTCTTCATTGGAAGATCTTGAAGGACACAGAGTGGAGTCTTCATTATTATCTTGAGACCACGGTTAAAAGAAGACTGCCTCTCCCTCGGTTTTTGCAACTGAGGTTTTTCCGAGGGACTTGGGCGAATGCCTAGGCAGGGACTAGGGGAGTCCTAATTCGAATAGTTATTTTGGTTAGAGACGATGGGTTCTCAAAAAGTTATTTTCCTCCCCCCTTGTCCGAAGACTTCCGTGAGACGGCGTTTGCGGCGGAAGGAGAATGCGGCGGTGAAGAAAACTACATCAAGGAGAAATTTTAATGGAGTTCCTGTAAAGCCGAGAAGAAAGAGAGCCTTCTGTAACAGCGAGGAACGGAAGGAGGACGGAAAGTCCTTGTTGGCAGGTTGGGCCCAGTGGAGGCGAAGCCCGACATCCTGAGGCAACAGCTCGGGATAGGGCGAGGAACGCTTCAGAGCCCTGGAGCCTACGAAGAAAGTGGAACCTCCTGGAGACTGCCCTTCCGGATTGTCGGGACGACAATTTGAAGAACGGGGGGGGGGCAGTGTTGCATTCGCGTTGAGTTCGCAGCTTCGCCCGGTATTTTCCGCCGCGGAGCGTCTTTAGCAACGGGCGTTGCTATGCGTTGTTGATACAGCCCGGCTGTCAGATTTCCTTTGGACTGAAACTCGAGCGGACGTTTCGGTTTTCGTTCTATGATTGTAACATACGCAATAAACCATTCTTTCGTTCCTTAAATCTGTGTTCCCTTATTCCGCGGATCGCGAGTGAACGCGCGACCGAGTGCGGGAGTGCCTAAAGAGCGTGCGAAAGCCGCCGGAGTGCAACAATATAATAATAAATAATAATAATAAATAATAAAAGATTTATATATTATTTTATTTTTCAGGGGCAGAACAAGGCAGCACCTTTAACGTCAAAATTTTTGAAAAAAAAATTTTAATTAATAAATTTATTATTTTTATTGTATTTATTAAGATGTTCAATGTTATTAAATTGCTATTCTTAAAAATAAATTAAAAATAAATTAAGTAATTAAAGAGTAAAAAATTAATTGTTTAGTGAATATATATAGATATATATACATATTGTTACGCTCGTCGAGTAAGCTCGCCGCCGCGCCGTAACACTATCGCGCACTCCACACTCGCGCACGTATTTCGCAGAACTCGCGAAAGGAAAGAGAACTCAAAAGAACTTAAAAAATACGTTTATTCCAAGCTCGTAAAACAGAACGCGTGCGGATTCCAAAAATCCGCCAGACAGAAAATCAATAAATCCATCAACAAACTCCCGTTGTCAAGGAGCGCGCTTCACAGTTTTCCGCGACTTCTCTACTCAGTGTCCAGCACGGGCGTAACATTGTCCCCCTCTTCTTAAGTTGTCGTCCCGACAACTAGAGAAAAGTTGCAAGCAGTTTCTTTCTCTTAGATTTCCGGGAACTTGAAACGCTTCCTGCTCTACCTCGAGCTAAGCTGCGAGTTAACGAGCTTCGTTTCTTCCCTCAATCCAAAAACGCTTTTTTCCACGTGTGAACCTTTTCAACGTCGGCTTTCCTTCTGCTACCAGCGCTGTCCTCTTGAGAGTCTTCGGACTGAAGGGGGAAGCTTTCGTGGACCCTGCGTCTCGCAAAACTCCCCAGTCCCCGCCTTGGCATTTGCCCTAAGTCCCACGGAAAAACCACGATCAAAAACCGTGGGCAAGGCGGTCTTCTTTCAGCTAATACCTTCGCCTGATGTTGTTCGGCACCATCTTCCCGGAGAAGTAGCTGAAAGTAACAACAAAAGAAAAATATCTTTTTCTTAAAAACCTAAAAACTAATTAAATGAATTGAAATTTTTCGGGCTCCGCGCTCCGGACGAAAATTGATTCGAAAGGAATTACCTCTGATAAAAAGTAGCTAATCTATCTAAATGAACGACTTTGTTCTTATGCCGTTTAGACCTACGAATGCAATAAACTACATCATTTATTCTTTTAACGACTTCAAAAGGACCTTCCCAATTACTTTGTAATTTAGGAGTTATTCCTATTTTTTTCGAGGATTAAATAACCAGACTTTTTGCCCAGGCTCATAGCATAAT
>NW_020212506.1:0-1037 GCF_003070985.1 Temnothorax curvispinosus
CATGGGTTGATATTGGTCAATATGGTAAATATATATTGTATCCATAAATTTATATACATAAGGTATAATATCCTAGTTAATAACAAGAATGATTCCTTTGTAGGTTCTATAAGTGATGGTGGCGTATGGAGTCAGACAAACTTGGCTGCTGACTTAGAAAGCAATGCAGCAGATTTACCAGAATCTACGCCTTTGCCAGAAAGAGATATTCCATTTCCTCATGTTATAGTGGCTGATGAGGCGTTCCCTTTAAAGCCATATTTAATGCGTCCTTTCCCAAGGAGAGTGAAGAGGATGACAGATGAGGAGCGAATATTCAACTACCGGTTAAGTCGAGCACGGTTGTGCATAGAAAACACTTTTGGCATTCTTGCCTCTCGTTGGAGGATCCTGCATAGAAACCTGAGTTGCTCAGTAGAGAATGCAGAACATATTTTTAAAGCACTTGTTTGCTTACATAATTTTGCCATGAGCACCAATAATAATGGCCGATATTGTCAGCTTGAACATCTTTATGTGGAGACTGATGAAGGAAGAAGTTTTGAAGATCGCTGGCATGGTATAGGGGTTGGAGAATACTTTAAACAATTATCAAGAGTAGGACCTAATAGAGCTGGAGCTCTTTCTTTGGGCTTACGCAATTACCTAAAAGAATACTTTGTGTCACCTACTGGCAATGCTCAAGCACCCTGGCAATTTGATAGAGCATTCAAGGAATCCTATATCAACCTAATTGCTTAACCAAATGGCTGCGTTTTGCCGAACCTCTGCTTAGCTAAGAGCACGTAAGCAGCGAGCGCTATCTAATATGTATGATGTATATACGTTAGTTATGATATGATATATTTGTTATTTTTTTTTGTTTTACAGCTCTAAATGTCCATTTTTAATCGCAATGTATACCAACTCCTCTAGCATGGTACGCGCATCATCTGCCAACGTGGTTCCTTCGATTATCCACCGTTGCTACAAACGTCACCGAGCTTGCTATACCAATTTTATTTTTCTTCACGCACAGAAAAGTGAGAATAGTAGCA